>NC_071977.1:3683278-3773260 GCF_026283585.1 Hylaeus volcanicus | reverse complement strand
CTCTGAATTTTTATTTTTATTTGCAGCTGTACAAACTCTTCTCGTACACTCTTGGTGTCTTCGTATGTTATCTTTTTAGATGTACGTATGTATGAAATTCTCCGTTTCGACCATTTATATTAGCAACGTAGGTACGTGTGCTTTTCTTTCAATCGGTACACTAAAATTTTTCAAAATTTCAAATGTTTCGGTTGGAGGTAACGGAATCTAACATAAACGCCCACTGTCGCCTCTCGACCACGAGCCCTCAGGGGCTGTAGCGTGCGAATATGCAGCTGCGGTAGGGGCTTAGCAACCCCGAGGTACTCTAACTAGATGGTGGGTCCCAACAGACGTGTACAAAAAACAAGACCAACGTAAATGTACCGTACAGAGTTGCGATAAGGCGAACTGAGCCAAAATTAAGGAGTTATGTAAGGGAAAGTAATGTCAGGAAGAATAGAAATAATTGTATCGTGATGTATGGATCAAGTGCAATAGCTGAAGCGACAGTTACGCACTTAAAAAAACTCTAAACAAGCAAGCCTCTCGAGCGCAAATGGCTATACCATAATATTCAAAACCAACGATTTACTCCAGAAGATCCATTTATCACAAGATCCCGTTCGACCAACTACTACGTAACAAATTTGAGAGTCTGACAAGCTCAGTCCCGTCGTGGCACAAATGCCAATGATCCGATTACGTCTTCGACTAATAACAGTATTCCATTTAAATCGAATAGAGTGCAAAAAAAGCGAACGACGCGGAGCGAAACGCAAATCGCGTCGTTCCGTGGCTACGAATCCGCAAAATGGCATATCGTGGACGTTTATCCCGACGAGTGGCGCACGAAACGGCCCCGTACGCGCTCACGCACGGGGCTGATCTAAATTGAATAGACACTTTGTGATGTAGTGCGCGACGTTACCCGCCCTGAAGGGAACCGCCCACGATAAGCTTCGCTGGCTGGATCCCCGGCCACGTTCGAAAGGTTCACATCTCCATTACCTGGGCTCCCCTTTCGAGTCGTTTACGTGTTCGTGAGGCTCTCTAGCCACGCGATTGACATGTTTACCGAGCGGCAAATATAATTCTTGCGGAGATAACGCGGGGACACAAGAAAGCAGCGAGGCTGGCAAATGTGTCTGATGACTCGACGTTAAACGATGATTTAACGTATGGGACGTGTCGTGTTCGAGTGGGAATAGATTCTAGGGGAAGTAACTTGAATCGAAGAAAATGTAACGTGCTGGAATTCGAGGAGTTTGGATTATTGTAATGGTGGGAGGAAAGGTGTAGGCGGTAGGTGCGAGAATGCTAGGTTCTATAGTTTCTACACGATATAGTCTGACTGTTCTTTCTTCGGAATGCTTGCTGCAATTCATCCCACATAGTTGGAATGATTATGATCAAACTGGAATTTTATGCATTAGGACGTACCCAAAATCCTTAAAAATTGGGATGAAACCATTGTACGAGTAACACAAAAAGAATGACAAACTAGTCGAAACGACGACATCTTCAACTAATTTTAGACTTATTACAATCGCTAACAAGTTTCTCATTTCCAGGAGCACTTTCACTCCCCGTTAAAAATTGATCAGTATCAAAAGTCTTCACATATCGCCCACTTTAAAGGACGATGGCACTAACGATACCAACGACATCAAACCACTATCTCTCTGGCTCTTTCGTGAACGCAATTTGTCGCGTGCACCGATTACGCCTTGCACACGGGAAAGTAAACCAATTAATCGATACCGGCGAGCGATCGACGGCTGCCTCGATATGCAACGAAAGGAATCCGTGATTAACGATCCGCGTCGTTTTGGCCGATTTCGTTGGTATCTGATTCGCTGGAAAGTTGCTGCGGCGTGACGTACATTTTAGTCGTTTTTCATTCGCTCGGATCAGTTCTATTTCGCTCGACCGGTGAGCTTTGATCGATCGGTATCGGGACGAGTCAGGTTCGACGAGGTTGTTCCATCAATCGACGTGCGTGTTTCAGCATGGAAATTCAGCGCTGCACGAGGCATCCTGGCGAGGGTACAGCCGAACCGTGGCCGCCCTGGCGAAGGCCCTCGGGACGCAACGTGCCCCTCTGCACGCGAGGAATCTCGCTGGATTCGCGCCGCTTCACCTCGCCTGCCAAAACGGCCACAACCAAAGCTGCCGCGAACTCCTCCTGGCGGGGTGCAATCCTGACCTTCAAAACAACGTGAGTAATAGGCCACCGCGTGTTGGCGCTTTTACCTCGGCGCCTGGGGACTGTATCGCACGGAAGAGGCTACCGTACCGTACCGTACCGTACCGTACCGTAAATTAGTTTTTTGGAAATTAATAGGTCGATGCATAATTATACAGCGTTTTTCTTTTCGTGACATTCTGTCTATGTCTATTCTCGATTACCGAAGCTTTTTTACCGTCCGGCCGTATGTCTGCCCTTAGCCACCACAGCAAAGAACCATAGTTCGGACAATAAAGGGACATTTACTTTGTACGTGTGTCAACGGAAAGTCTTGGACGTGTGAAATTTCTTTTTGCAGTATGGAGACACGCCTCTTCACACATCCGCACGATACGGGCACGCTGGTGTCACGCGTATTCTAATTTCTGCGCTATGCCGAGTCTCGGACCAAAATAAAGTAAGTGGCAACTACTGTTTGCGACTACAGTAGCTTCCTAATCCCTCGTAATTGAAGATAGTACTATGCTTGCGAACTGAAATGCTGTTGCACTTTACGAATGGAACCTTCAAATCTGATACAGCCTAGTTTGGCTGATACCTTCCATGCTCGTAGTCATTTATTAATTATACTGTATCTTTTAGTATATGAAATATAGATATAGACTTTTATCTATAAAATAGTGCTCGAATTTTAATATTTCACTAATCTATCTTGAAGTTACTACCATTTGAAGTTACTACCATTTGAAGTCATCGTTATATTTCCGAATAAATAACTGCGAGTTGATGATTCCTCAAGACCCAACAAATAATGCCTCATCGATAACGTAGATACCTGAGCTACCTCAAAATTGACCAAGTTCTACTATCCACCTTTACACTGTCGAGTACCCAAAGTGTCAAAGAAGTGCATAACCCTATCCTCAACGTCCTCCCACATACGCAACAAAAAGTAAGTCAGAACTTACGTCCAATGCCACTCACTGTTCGTCCAACTACGACCACAAATGGTCTGGCAATTTGCGCGTACGAAACCACAAATCCCCAACCGAAACGCAAAGATCCTGTTTAACGAACGTCTCTAAACGCAGAACGGCGACACGGCGTTGCACATCGCCGCGGCGATGGGCCGTCGAAAGCTGACGAGGATCCTGCTGGAGGCTGGCTGCGACCGTAGCCTACGTAACAAACAAGGAGAGACCGCGAAGGACATAGCCAGGCGCAAGAACCTGACGGAGATACTCGAGATAATCAGTAAAGCGCGAAGCAAGAGCAGAACGCGAAGCAAGAGCCGCGAGGAGGACGGCGTAGCGTCTGGCTCGGCCTCAGCCAACGCCATCGCCGCGGACAAGGTCGATGGGAAGAGCAACAAGAGCGAGAAGAAGCGAGAGAAGACTGGTAGTGGTACCAGCGGCAGTAGGGACAGTTGCACGAAGAAGGAGAAAAAGAAGCACAAATCGTCCGGCAAGCAGAACAAGGTCCACTTCGAGAAGGCCGTGATGGGTAGACAGTGGTCGCCGTACGGGTGCCACTACTACCCCGATCCGGAAGCGTTCCCCCAGCCCCGTTTGGATTCCCTGCCACCGGATCCGTTGGGCCGTGGCGAACAGTACTACCTAGACCTGGCAGGGAACATCAGAAAGGGACCGGTGGGAGTGGGCTACACCTGCTATTGCGCGCCGTTCTTCAGGCACATGGAGGCCAAGCTCGAGAGGGACAAAGCTGAGCTGAAAGCGCACATTGATCAGGCCCACGAGAGGCTGGACCTGAAGGTGGCCAATCTCGAGAGGAGGACCAGGGGACAGATCTCCGAGCTGACCAGATGCGTGGCGGCGGAGAGGTCCAGGTGCGACGAGAGGCACACCCACCTGCAGCAACGTTTAGCTCGCGGTGGCAGAGGCAGACACAGCGAGCGACCGGCCAAAGCGTCGTTCGCCAACGATCAGTCGTTCCCACCGGCCCGTGCCAGGTCGCTCGAGGATTTACTGGACGACAGACCGCACGACAGGAGCTTCGAGATCCCAGGCGAGACGCCCATACACCGTGGCAGCCTGGACGATCTCGATATACCAGCCATACCGAGGCTCAGCAAATCCATGAGGGATCTCCCGTCGGGTTCCGGTGTCTCGAGGTCAACGCTGAGGGTGCTCGACGTTCCAGCCAGGCTGAACGAGACGTTCGACGGGGTGATCAAGCAGGATCGCAGCTCGCCTCTCGGGGCTGCATCCTCGCCATCGATCGGGTCCAGGCAGCAGGTCCATCAGCAGCGCGTAAGTGCGGAATTCGTGGTATTTTTTGTTAGATATAATAGAACAGACTCTGGGAAAAATAACGTTTGAATGGTAGTTGAATAAAAACGACGTGTAGCGTTTAATTCGTAATGTTTATTCATTTGAACAAATATTAGAGTCATTTCGTGCTGAATAGATCTTTTTCTATATCGAACGATATGTCTTGTATTGATTTTGATGGAATTGTAATAGCTTGTAGTCCACATGGAATTGTGGGAGGTTTAAGTCATCGCTTTGATGGCTTTGAAATTGTTTATTAAATACTGGACATTGAAATGCTTCATCAATTATTACTCGTTGAACAATTTCACTCGTTTTAGAGTAAAATTATCAAGTTCTGCTATTTAATTAATGAATAATGAGAAAAAAGTTTACCTTTCATTCTTTATTCAGAATTTTTATCTAAATTATAAGTTTGCACATCTCTCCCACAGTGTTACCCGGAAGTGTTTGATTAAGCTCCAGGCTTAATGACACCCTGCGGTTCGGCGCGCTGGTAATCGCGTTTGAGTGGGAGATTAAATCGCTGACGTCTTCAACTTCTTAAAATTCTCGCTCTGTTTAACGATATAGAATCAAAGACTAGGAAATTGCTTTTCAGACATTACTGAATTACTGTTACGAGTACTGTTCACGTTTGCGATAAATAAAAATTTGTTTGGCAACTGACGTAAGAAATAGTAGAATTGTTGAATTAAGTGGGGCGCTGCCAGCTGCTTGTACACTTTTCTCAGCTATCCCTTACCCGATCTTTCAAAAAACACTCAAAAAAAAAAACAGAACGACTTCGAAAAAAATGTTTAAAGAACCGTGTTATTACCGCAGCGTTCAGATTTCTGTATCGCGATAAAGTTTTCTGCGTAATAATTTTGTTCGAAATTCAGAAAAGTTGCGATCGTGAATTGGCAGGATCATTCGTCTCGGGAGCATGGCATGAACTCCTGCCAAGAGGAGGGCAACGCGACGCGGAAGAGCGACGACAACTTGAACGAGTGGAGATCGTCGGGACGACGGAGCGTTCACGAGATGATCAAGAGATTTCAGCAAGTACCTGGCATGCACAATGGTTGGCGAGGTCCTCGTTCAGGAAGCAGCGAACCAACCAGCCCCGAGCACAGTCAGTGTTCCCAAAATCAGAGGGTCCAGCCCCAGGGAGGCGTTGGAAACGGTTGGCATGGCGAAGGTATTTTACCAGAGAGTCTTGTTCGTTGAGTCGTTGTTGCGTTCGAAGCAAAAATCTGCAAAAAAGAAATTTTATCCTCATTGGAATAAGTTTCCTGAAGAGGATTTACGACGAGTTTAAAGAATATCACACATTGATGCTGAATAATCAGTTTATCGCTCGTAAAGAGAGTTGATTAAAGGTATATGTTTTACTTAGTTTCTAATTTCTAAAAATCACACGGTATAAAGTAGCAAATAATGTGTATGGAAATATCCTCGTCGAGTTGCTGAAAAATTCCATTCGTCGTTGTAATAAATTTTGGAAATTTTTTCTTGAACTTATCGGGTGTTAAACATAGGTAACGACAGCGAGAGCAGCGAGGGGGATGACGACGAGCAACCGGAAGCACTTAGCGGTGGGATCTCTGGAAAAGGAGTGATATCGGAGCACGTGCATTACGACAGCATAGCCAGAATGCCATATAGATCCCGTAATGCAGTTTATAGCCCGACACCGCCTTTGCATGATGCGCACAATGATTCAGGATATAGTACCCGCATGTACGGTTCCAGTAAAGGTGCTTCTCCTTCGTTATCAGGTAAAAGTATTATATCTGTTATTTATGTTGATAATACGTTCCTCTTACCGTTAAATAGATAACTACTTTGCAAACTGTCTCCTATATTTCTATACTTTTTATACCACTGTGTGTACCTATATCTCAATCTGTGTATATTTACTTTGTTAAGACTATTTGGAAATGGTGAATAACGTTGATATAAACGATGACAATGATATCTTAAAGCTTATTTCAAATACTTGTTACTTCGAATAAACAGATTTTTTGATTATTTCCTAATAAACTTGGGGAAAACCAAGAACTGAAATATTTGAAACAGTTATTCCTCATTTTCATTTCGAATAATATTTACCCAGATTCTGTTCCTATCTGTACACTTTTCGCTATATTTTCATACATCACTATGTCTCTCCATTCTTCTACATTTCTATACGTTTATACCTCTACTCGTGGACTTCTATGCCTTAATATCATACGTATTTTCAATATAATATTTCTGTTTTAGTATTTTCTATTTACTATTGCTGCTTCACTATGTCTATAATTTTCATACGTTCTCCAAGTCTTCTCTATTCGCATTAAATTAAGTCAAACGTGCCAGATACAATTAAATGCAAATTATCCTGTTTTTAATTGAAAATTAATTTCATTTTGATTCTAGCATCTTTACATAAATACATTGTCACCTTCTAGGTCAACTGGAATGCGACGTGATTCTGCCGACCACACCGAACACATTTCCCAGCGGTGAACAACTGGCTGCACTGTTGGAGCAACCCAGGAACCACGATCTCACGGTCTACGAACGCGGTGCCGACAATGTTGTCATTAACATCGGAACCGCGAGTCTCGTTTAAGAGATACTTCCAAAGACATCGACTTCGCATAATTTCATGATACCTACTCAGGTGTTTATACGATAACATAAATATCGTGTACAAATCAAACTGTTCATACTATTAGGCAATAATTATGTACAAAATAATTTTTGTTTAAAGATCGAAGTATTCTGGTTTCGTAAATAGTTTATGGTGAAACGTTGATAAAATTATGATAAACTATGATAAACTGGAAGATGTAAATTCCTTGTAGCAATAGAAATTCACTGGTTGGAATTCTATCTATTTTTGAAAGACGTATGGCAAAATACCTGTTACAGAAGTTGATTAGTATGAAACCTTAGTTACGTAGTAAATTCTTTGTTTTATCATTATGTACATGTATATCCTTTTGAAAAAATCATCATTCGCATCATCATTAGAGTAGGAAATGTGTTATGTACCTACGTATAGATTGCCATGTTCCACGAAATTAGGTTCAATTATATCTATTTATTATATAATAACAATACATGTATCATAGTATGTACATGCCTGTTTTTGTTAACAATAGTATCACTATACTAGTGAATATCTCAATTTAGTTTTGTACGATTCATTAGATTTTATTTGTCTCGTTCCAAAACTAAATGTACTATGCAGCGATAGGTGCAATTAAATAACAAATGAAGATTTTGGCCACTAGTGTCCTGTTTTACTTATAGTACAGATGACAATGCAAATTCTGTTATCGATGAATGATACAAAGGTACACCTGTTAAGGTATTCACATTAGCATTTTGAATTTCTACAGCAACATAATCACCATTTTTTATGGGTTGTTTCATATTAGAATATTTATCAGTAGGTATATCCATAGTCGGAATTATCACTCGCGTGTTACCATCGTTCCTTCCTTGAAGATACTCCTCTGATCGCCTGCTGGCCTAAAATTAAAATCAAAATTGCTTAATCTTTATTAGCGACAAAATTGGTTTTCTCTCAAATTTGTTTAATTATTGTACCACGTGGTACAATTATTGTTATAATATAGTTTTATTATTATAGATTATAAAATTGTTTTACCCCCTCTACAAGTACAAGTTGCACCTGTCCAATCTGTAATTTATTTAATTCCTCCGAAGTGGGCATACATGTTGAAATCATTCGTTCGAGTCGTTTTTGTTTTACAATTGGTTCTACATTGTCCTCATAGCGACGATGTGCGGTAGTTTTCTGAAAGTAATTCAACATTTTGTAGTGATAAATACTTCGTCCATAGAATATAATATAATCTACACGTATCGTCGAATGTTAATTGAAGAAATGTATGTAAATAAAAAGTACCTCCCGCATGCTATACGAAAATAAGTATGCTTTGTTATATTTCACTAATCGTATCAACGATAGTGTATCTTGAAATTGTTCTTCAGTCTCACCACAGAATCCAGCAATAAAATCGCTGGAGAGACTTATATTTGGAAGAATATCACGTATATGGTGCACCAAATCTAAATATGCTTCTCGCGTATATCCCCTCCTCATTCTTTCCAAAACAACAGAATTGCCACTTTGAGCAGGTAAATGTATTTGCTTACAAATGTTCGACCTCTCAGCTATCAATTGCAAAACTTCATCGGGAAAGTCTTTAGGATGCGGTGATGTGAATCTAAAAATGACTTTTGATTAAAATTGCCCCTTAGACTAAATCAGACTACTTCAAAAAAAAGATAGGACAAATTTTATTCGAATGAATATAAAGGATATCTTTATCTAAATAAGAGTCTTGCTCATTTCTGATTTAAAGTACAATAATGGAACATTCATTACCTTATCCTCATTTCTGGATTAATACGAGAAACTTCATCTAATAAATCGCTAAACCTGCGACCTCCTTTTTTAGTTTTATATACAGTTTTGAAACCTCTGGCAAGATGAGTTTCTACATCATTAACCATATAAAATTCTGATTGCGACATGTCCCTGTAACTATTTACATTCTGCCCAAGTAATGTTACCTCCTTTACACCATCATCTGACAAGGATTGAATCTCTTTTATTATACTGCTAATTGGTCGCGACCTTTCTCTTCCTCGTGTAAATGGTACGATGCAGTATGTGCACATATTATCGCAACCTCGCATTATTGAACTAGAAAAATAATTTTAGGCAATTATTAATTATGATAATATTATAATACAATGTATGTGACTGGCTCCTAAGAATGGAATTTCTTATGGATAAAAAATGGATTTTTTAACTTTAATAGTTCTTGGGGTTCTCAAGACTTTGAACCCTCCACTTTCAAATAAACTAGTTTACATTTAAAACTTTCTAACTTCTCTTTTC
The DNA here is from genome assembly GCF_026283585.1 of Hylaeus volcanicus. Taxonomy (NCBI): domain Eukaryota; kingdom Metazoa; phylum Arthropoda; class Insecta; order Hymenoptera; family Colletidae; genus Hylaeus; species Hylaeus volcanicus. Next base: position 3,763,887 of record NC_071977.1, on the reverse strand, counting down.
TTGAGAGCTCTTCACATATAATATTATAATTGATATAAAAGAGATTATGACATTACACAAATGCACTACGGGAGTCTGAATTCAGTCTTACTGGTGTAATGTCTGCATATGTTTCATCAAATGATAAAACAACATTAACAGCAGTTTCATTATCCGGTTGAGACAGAAGTCGTGGTAAATCCTTGTAACTGTCTGGACCAGCTATAACATCGACTAGTCGTCCCTTTTCTAAGATTTTCGTTTTCAAACGTTCTGCCATACATCCTAATAAACCAATCTTCATGGTAGGCCTCCTTTTTCTTCTCATGCCATTTAAACCCTCTAGTTTGTTCCATACTTTCTGTTCTGCGTTATCTCTGATAGAACATGTAATGAGTAGGATTATATTAGCACTTTCTATGTCTTCTGTTTTCTTATAACCATGTGTTTTGAGAATAGACCAAATTATCTCTGTGTCATTAACATTCATTTGACATCCATAAACTTCAAAATATACTGAAATTACAATTAATAAAATTAATAGTTAATACTTTTATTTTGAAATATTTTGAGTATCACATTTATAAAAATTATTAAATACTGATCTGTATGTTCTTTTATCTGATATAATTACACAATTATAGATACTTATGTATAGTTGTTTACCTTTTTGGTTACGAGCTTCGATGTCTTTCGCATAAGGAATACTTGGTGCGATAATAGGATCATTAGAAACTGGAGAATTACTTGTTATAAAATCTCTTAATGACGGTCCACTTTTTGGCAGAACTCTGAATTGTTTCAGATCGGATATAGGTTTTTGACTGTTATTAACCTCAAATTGAATAGCAGTTGCGTGTAATCTTCGACGGTGTAAATTATATTGAAGTACATTCTTATATTTAACGGAATATTTTTCAATTAACCATTTCCTCGACGAATTATGATACGTTTCAAGTGGTTTGATTTGTTTTAACGAATGTGTTATACTCTTCATACTTACACTTGATACAAGTGTACAATTCACGTGTAATGCATTAAACAATAATTTATAAATTATTGAAGGATAAATTGACACAAATATGCATTTATATTATTTTGCACGAACTAGTTTAAATAATTAAAGTGATACTTGTTCTTCGCTTAGATTCAATTACGTAAATTGAAGAGATGTTCATAAATAGGTTATGTATTACGAAATTATTGTCATCAAGTACTAAGCATCAAATACAAATAATATATTATTGAATTTTTATAACATTCATACTTTCCCCATTTCAATAAAAATTAATGTCTTATGTGTATCTGTATAAAAATGTCTACTTCAGTAGCAATGATTCATAAACAATATTTGAAGATAGATATTGCTATAATATAATTCTCTATTTACATTGGATCATTTAGTATCCTATTTATTTTCAATCTTTTTGTTCTTAATAGTTTAGATTTTCTAGCACTTATATTAGAGAGGGTCTGGTAGTGATGATAATTTTTGAAGGAAATAATGAATAGCGCCTTTTTTGAACATACTTTATTAATATGTTATATTACAAAAATTTAATGTGTTACTTAATGGTGGGCAGCTGCTTTCCTCATTTGTACAAGGATGTTTCCAAGTTCTTCACGTTTCCTTTTAGCTCTAATGTGCGTGCCCAGCTATAAAATTATTTATGATGTTACATATTTAATTTTACTATCAAAATGAAATAATTTGTTTTCATGCTTACCCTCCTCTTCAAGAATTTCAGAGCACGTTTATCCTTGGAAACTTTCAACAATTCCATAGCACGTTTTTCATATGGTGCATGACCAGTTACTTCACGGATCAAGTCTCTGACAAACTTACTGTGTTTAGTTTGCCTCTAAAAGTATAAAATTACAAGTAGTAAATATTAACTGGTGTTACACTATTAATTATTTCTAATTAGACATAATTATCAATTGCCAATTTTGAGAAGTTTTCGATCATAATGTACCATGTAACTTATATTTGTCTTAACTTTATGAAGTCTCAGATATTTCAAGTAGGTAGAATTTGTGACTCAAGCCTATTATGATATAGATATTTAATGCATTTAAACATATAAATGTTGGATGTAGAACACGACTAAGTACCAATACTGTAGTCTGTTTAACAACAATTAGTACTCACCCCCTTCAATCTAGCTGGCAAAACGCACACAGTCTTCTTCTTCTCATTTTTATTTTTTGCCACACGGATTTTGGTGGTTTTGTGGCCTTTATTAAGGCCTACCGCTAATTCGTACCTTGGAGCCATTCTGCAAAAATAACACGGTGACTTTCACAGGTTAGGTCACTAAACACAACAATGTAAAACAAATACCGCACGATAATATTACGCGTTTTACATTGCAATGTTTTATACGAGTATACATAACTACAGAAATATTATGTTTTAACTAGGATTGTAAGAATATTTAACGATTCAATATGACACAAACCTTCACGATTCAAACACATTCATAGAAGGAAATACGATCTCGTTTCCAACAGAAATTTTCCGATCGAGTTTTGTGCGCGTGCGCTATTATACAACTCACATATCTGATTTACAAAGAACGCGACAAAAATTAAAAATCAAATAAATATTAAGAAAAGTATAATAAATTTATTTAAAATATAACAAATTAATGTAGAAATGGGAAAGAACGAGTATTCCATAAACCTTTGGGTCAGTCATGAATTCTATGAAAATTACTGTTTGAAAAAACTTGTCGTAATATTATTTTTATTCTATGTAAAAAGTTTTTAAACAAAAAGATATTTACACTCATTCAGCAAGAAAGAAATTTTGTAAATAAAACCATGTAATTTACAACGGAATCTCCCTAGTGTGTCCAATTTCATGTTTGTCGGAGGACATACTGTATCGTAGTAAAGAATCTGTTTCAACTTCATGGTTATGATTCGTAACTGCTGCGGTGTCAGTTTTTGAAGTGAATTTTTTACCTTATATTACGAAGCGGTATGTTTGTAATATCCACGATTCTACTACTTTTCTCAAAAGTATTCATGTCGTAACATTTATTTCTACTGACAAGAAACCATATTCATAATGGTAAACATTCCGAATAACTTAACCAAATGGGATCTGTCAGAAGATCCACTTGCACCGCTGACCGATCGTCAAAAAGATTGTTTATTAAGCTTAGAAGAGGAATTATTTTCCGACAGTATTCTTACGACTGATAAACAAAACGATACCGTTCATATAAAAGATAATGAGAAATCAGTACAAATTGAACGGTACCAAGATCTGTTAGAACATTATGCTGCATTAGAAAAAAAGTGTATGGACCGAAAAGATATAAAATACATTATGTACCTCAATGAACTTGAGGCTAGACGACTGGAATGTCATGAACTTTGTCTCCAAATAGAAGAAGCATTAGAGGACTTCACGATGCTGTACAAACAATATTCAGAAGTTTCTGATAAAACTACATCTCTCTACAATGCTAGTGAACAGCTTGACTCTGATCAACGAAAATTAAATTCTACTATAGAGAACATTACTGAATACATAAAGTATTTCAAAGATATTGATTTGACAATGGAGAAATTAGAGGCACCCACACTATCAGTGAACAGTGAAATGTTCTTTAATATATTGGATAAAATTGATACAAATATAGATTTTGTGCAGAGCAATCCTTCATTTAAGGAAAGCAATACGTACTTAATTAAATATAAACATTGTCAGTCTAAGGCAATATCTATGATACAAAATTATGTTTTTAATTTATTTAGTAAAACTACAGAAAGTATTTTAAATTTGAGAGATAATGATAATTCCCAAGATAATGCAGATGCAGCTTTGGCACTTTTTTATGGAAGATTTCAAACTATTTTGTCAAAAGTTAGACCAGTTATAGAACAAATAGAAATAAAATCTTACAAACGACAAGAATATGATAGTTTATTGTCAGAGTGCCATCAATATTATTGGAGTCAAAGAGGATTGGTATTAGGCAGCAGTGTACAGAAATCTCTAACATCTGTAAAAGAGAAATATAATGGTGATCATTGTAGTTTGGTACGAAATTCATGTGCATTATTATTACATGCATCAATGGATGAATATAAATTATTTTATGAATTTTTCTCCAAGCCATCCAGTGGATTAACAGCATATCTTGAAAGTCTGTGTACTTCTTTGTATGATACACTCAGACCATTCATTATTCATATTAATCATTTAGAAACATTAGCTGAGATTTGTTGTATTTTGAGAATTGAAATGCTGGATGAGCATGTTCAAAATAATTTTGAACCCTTGGAAGGGTTTGGAAACATTTGTTTGCAATTATTGCACGATGTACAGGAGAGGCTCGTGTTTCGTGCGCAGCTTTATTTGCAGTCAGATGTTTTAAATTATAATCCATCTCCAGGTGATTTAGCATACCCAGAGAAATTAAAAATGATGGAAGACATAGCAGAATCGATACGAGAAGAGACTCGTCAAACAAATATGAAGAAACTATCCATATCATCTATGGATGATAATATTTCTGAGCCGATGATTTCCCGAAATCATATTATAATGGATTCTATTTATCAAAAAACACATATGGGCAACTCACCAGCAGACCTTCATGGAATGTGGTATCCTACTGTCCGTAGAACATTAGTTTGTTTGTCAAGATTGTATAGATGTGTAGACAAATCTGTCTTTCAGTCCTTGAGTCAAGAAGCAATATCTCTTTGCGTCCAAAGTATAGAGAATGCAAAGCAAGAAATTGAAAAGAGGGCAACATCTTTAGATGCAGAACTTTTCCAGATAAAACATTTGTTAATTCTGCGTGAGCAGATTGCACCTTTCCAAGTGGACTTCACTATAAAAGAATACAGTTTAGACTTTTCTAAAGTTAAGACAGCAGCATTTGGTTTATTAGAAAAAAGTTCACGAATTTTTACTCTGTCAAATAACGCTTTGTTAGAATTTTTATTAGAAGGTGCACCACAAATGAAAGAACAGTTAATAGATTCAAGGAAGCAAGTGGACAACAAGTTGAAATATACTTGCCAACGTCTTATACAGCATGCAACATTTTTGTTGGTTCATCCAGTTTTGAAATTACTGGAAAAAGAAAAGTTACATGTAAATACCAACACTCCAGATAAACCCCAAACACATGTTCTTGGGAGTCCACAAGATGTTGCAACAGTAATTAGCGAAGTTTTACGGATAATAAAATTTAAATGCCCTGAGGTCCAACAGCTGATGCAATTGTATCTATCCAATAAAGAGACAGAGTTTATTTTATTTAGACCAGTAAAAAATAATGTGTGTGCAGCGTTTACACAATTATATCAGATATTAAACAAATATTACAATGCAGAGGAACTGCTGTTAATTGCTTGTCCATTACCAGAACAAATTTCTGTTATATTGAGTTCATCCAGTCTGATTCATGGGAAAAATGCACAGACCTCTGCAAAGAAAACATAGCCAAAATGAGGTATCAGATTTTTGTAACTAGGTACTGTACATTAATGTTATTTTTAACTTGTAATCAAATTATAAATTTTTTTAACAGAGTATTTGCTTTTACAATAAATATTAATATATAATAAAGGTTTCACATTTTTATGTAAAATATATAGAATGTACATAAACGATGCAAATATCATACAAAATAGTTCGAATGCTTTACTGAAATTACACAAACTACTGTAATTTACGCTGTATCGTATTCTTGAAATTCAACAATATTTTAATCCTTTCTAATGTATTTTAAAAACGTGCAATTTTTGTATTATGGAACTGTACATATCTAAAATATTAAATTTCATTAAATACAACAAACTTCGTAATGCTTTCTGAAATCATATCTAAAGTTTAAGATAGATTTTTGCAAAAAATTGCTATAAACGTAATGTTTAAAACAAATAGCTATATATTTCGAACACTGGCGATTATTTTGCAGATTTCAGAATTACGTAACGTAATTAATTGTAGATACACATTAAAATTGATAATATTATAGTTAACTATTTAGATCCCTTAGTCGGAGGTAAAAATTGAGTGGTTTAATCAGTGTAATTTAATTTATAAGTTTATTAATTAAATCATCGTTTAATTAACATGTGTAGTAGTACAAATTTTCGATTTTACAGACAATTCAAAAACGTATAAAATCGTAAACACGCTTAATTATTTCGGGTTGTACTTTCGAGAGTTTTTCGATAAACGATTTCATCACATTTTATACAGCGCGGACTACGGGATTCAACATATTAGAGACTGGCGCATATTTTTGCCGAGAATCGTTCTCGTCGAATTCCACGGGGAATAGTCGAATGAATTCTGCAGTAACGTTATCAACTGGTGGATGCAAGTAATCTCTAACAGTGACATACTTCGGTCCACCGAAAGTATCTAGCACCGCGATCGTCGTAATTTTCAATTTGGCGAAATAGAAATGGTGATCTGTAACAATACAAAATATACCATTTGTTAAAATTGATAATAGTGGTTTTCCTTATCGACTGACATTAAGTAACAGACGAAATTTTACTTGGTGGCATATTAGCTAATTTCGGATGACGATCGAAGAAAACTTTTTTGGCCAAGTCAAGTTCCGCACTCTCGTTCTTCAGCTAGAAAAATACATAATTGATAATTTCATATCTTCGTGAACGTGAATCATTTTTATCTACTAACCGGTTTCATTTTCCCGGATAAAAGTACTCTGGCACAGCGAGGGTCCATTGGGTCCCATTGTTTCGATTTGCAATATTCTCCTTGAGCCAATGTCATCAACAACGTGACTCGATTATCTCTCTACGATTAGAAAGATTGTTATCGAATGTGCGTGATTTTCAAAACTACACGTAAAGTTAGAATCAAGTATATTATTGTATCAGAGAATAATTTAATTATTCGCGTTCTAATTATCTTTAAGATACGTAAGTTTTGATGATATCGATCGAGACAATAAGTCGTTCGGTCCGTAAAACTGCTCGCTATCTTATCAGAGAAAGGTAAAATTAAACATCGAATACTTAGGAACGCATTATTGAATAAATATACGAGTATGGTAGTACTCACAGCGAGATCTTGAGCTGTGTAATCCAAAGGAGTAAGATAAAGATACGGAACACCTGATCCATTTCCTAAGAGTCCATCACTGTAGGAAATTAAATTTACTGTTGGATACGACTCAATATCCTTCCGCGTGCTTATGGTCGCCACGGACACCCAGTCTGATTATAGAAAAATATCGGTAGCAGTTTGGAATACGAATGGTCGTGCGAGGAAAAGTATAATAGATATCAGAACATTTTTAAATAATTACGTGCACGCTACGAAATATAGTGCGCACGTATCGATGTTAAATATAATATTAAAAAGAGAATTATAAATTTATTTTATGGGACAAATACATTCGTAACTTTTGTGAAAATGCAGAAATTCAAAAATGAAAGTCGATAAATAAATGACTTATAAGAGAAATTCGCATCCTCTAATGTTAAAAGTATTCAAATAGATTACTTAGAAATCCAAAGAAAAATCTAGAAATATAATTGTAAATACATATAATTAACGTTAAACCGAATACATTTTCAGAGTCTTGGATTATTTAAACGTTCAAAAGATCGTTACATCGATTGTTACTATTATTAGAATTAACAATGGATTAGTTAGTTGAATCACCCGATAATTTCGTAACGAGTGATTAATTTTTTCTCTAATCTATCAAGCTAATTCAGGTCATCTTTAGAATTAGATGTCGAATGATTAAATTTTCATTTTATTTCGTGACGATAACCATAATCTACATTGAATTGTATTAGAATAACGTGCATGATTAGATGGTAATCAACCATTCGATCTAATTCCGGTGTTTTGACTGCGATAACGGTATACACGTTAATTAAATTGAAGAAAAAAACGACAGAAACCATCAAATACAATGACGCACATTGCGCTTTAAATTGAAAATTTTGGAGTTGCGCCAAAGTTGTGCACACGAACCTAATATTAATTTCATACGAGTGTAAAGTGTATCAAGTATATACACATGCGTACACAATCGTAAGCATCAGTGGAAACGTTTATTTGTGTTATATGTATCAGCGGTCACACAATTCATACGCGCTCTTTTCATTAGCTCATCCTAAACAAATTTTATTATTCTCCGTATAAGAACATTCCAATGTCGTTCCAACTGTTACTATAAACAGTCCAAACTGTTCGAGCGTACAATAACCAGAAATAAAGTATTAATCATAGTTTCAGTTATAAGCAGCGTTTACCATTTAAGCGATTGTATTTTTCTTACCAGCCTGGTTGACAATGAATCTTGCCATTAGAGCAGCCCGATCGACGGGTGGTGGAACGACGGGAGGTTGTTGGTCCCTTTCGGAAATTTTCTCTATGTCGCGAATTTCATAGCGTTGTTTCTCGTATTTCATTTCCTGCGGTTGATATTCGCGAAGTTCTCGCATTTTTTTCCACTTCAGAAACTCCTCGAACTCTTGCCATTGTTCTTGTTCCTCCCATTTTTGCGAGTACTTTTTCGCCTCGATTGTCAAGATCGAAAGAGCGACGAGGATCGCAAATCGCCAAATCATGGTTGGGTTCGTGTCCGCGATCGTTCCACTCCGAAGGTAAATGCTTTTTACACGATACGAGAAATGTGTCTCGTCGCGTGTACTATCGTGTCGCGTTCACTTGTGGTTTACTTTTGAATTTTGTTTGGCCGTCTTTTATATAGCCGCGTATCAGCGAAAACGTATACGCGAACGAGTAACAACGGGCGCCAATGACGATTGAGCTTGCTTAACTCGAGGTCAATATATCGAACATCGAACTTGAGCATGAAGTACACAAAGAGAGTTGGTTGCTTTGGAAAACATAACCTGATACTTGCGAAATGTCAAGCGTTTTATTGGCACCGTGGTAGAACAGAATTTTAATTTATTCATGTACGAAAGGAGAAACAGTAAGAGATGTTATAGAATTTTGGGGACCAAAGGAAAACATTGGGAAGTATGTTAGTAAAGAGTGTGTTTAGATCGTCGGGAGACATAACCTATTTGTGAAATGTCAAACGTACTATGATTACAGTGGAATTGAATTAAAGGATGATGATTAGATTAGATGAAAACGAATTTAAATGGTAGTAATATTACAAAGCTTTAATGAATGTTGAGAATATTTAGCCAATATGTTTCTTGTCAAAAAATAATTGTCGTGGTCTTCTTTAAAATTGGACTGGTGAAGTATTTAATTGTTTTTCTCCGTAATTTCACGCATTGAATTTAAAAATTATCAAATTTTCATTGAAAATGAAGATTAGTTACTAAATTTTCTTATTCAAGAATTCCTAACCTAACCCAGATTGATGTAGAGAACATACGTTATATCTTGAAATACTTGAGACAGAATTGGCATCAACATATAAGTAAAAGATCCGTAAAAGAACAAACTATTGAGAAGTAATTCAGAGAATTTATAAAAACAATTTATGAAGGCTGAAGATAACAAAGATTCAGATTGGGTTTGTAGGTTTGCTGTGACTAATCTTCTGTTATATAATATGCCTAATTAGAAATCATTATCAACAATTACTATAAGTTTCATTGAGGAAATCTTTCAGGATATGCATATAGTATTTTCTTATGAATATATATGTAATTTAGTGGGTACTTTCCTTAAGCCATATCTGAAATATGCATGCGAAACATGCAGTCATTAAAGTATTGTAACACAAATTAGTATTAAGTGGTTATTGTTAGTCTTGTATGATAGTGCTGAACAATACTTCATAAATTATTCAGATTAGTTTCATTTCAAATCACAAAATTTTTATGGTATTGAAACAAAACATTTTGATATACAAAACAGTTTGCCTAATTATTAGTATATAGATCAATGAAGCAATTATTTAAATTTCGAAAATACTCTTAGTTACACTTTTAGGCAATAACAATTTTGTATCAATAGGCATTATATATTTATTTGATTTTCTGGACAATAATATTGAGGGAAATGTTATTATTCTATTGTTTAAAAGAAAATTTTGTTTTATGGATTATAAAATCCCAAGGATTATATGGATTATAACTTTTGATATTTTGGGAACAAAAAGCAAGAAAGTACTAGAAATAAGATAACGAATAAAACTTTATAACTTTTACAAAGGTTCAGGTGTATTGTTTTTTTTTTTTATTTTTAAATTACATTATGAATTTTCAAATAAAGAGTAGCGAATTGCGAATGCCTACAGATACTTCTATGAAATTTAATTCAAGTCTATTGTTTACTCGAACAATAGAATAGAACAAGCAAATTTATTATCAGTCTTATGATCCTTACACCTGAACTTATCTCTTTATATATTTTTGAAGAACAATTTTGTAAGGCAAATTTCCGTATGCACCGCTTTCGTCTAGTTTTTGAATTACGTAACTCGAATAAGTACTTTTCTTATATAGAGTATTTCTTGCGCGCGATACTTTTTTTTTGTTATTCACGTATTTATGTACGGAACATCGCTACTTGGCAGAAGCTGATTTTCATCCAATTTTAAGTACTTTGATTTCTATTATTAAACATTTTTGATATCGTTCCAAGCGACTGAATTAATCGAAATTACCAAAATAAAGTTAAAACACAGCAATTCAAATGAAATTTGCCGATCATCTGATAGTAACGATTCGATAGAAACACAATTTTGAATTTCAACAATATTTTCACAATAATTATTTGAACGAAACGGTAAATTATATCGACCAAATTGCATAGGGGAAAGTTGTAGCAAACATACGTATTAATAATTATAGCCAGTCACGATTTATCAAAAGAATATTGTACGAATGTAGCGAGAAATAAATTCGATTCAGGATATAATTTTAATGAACTGTCGAGGGTTTACTGTAAGAATTACAAGGTTTCGTTTTTATCAAGATGGAGATGTTATGCATATATTTTAGTGCTTAAGTCACTGCCTTACAATGTTCTTTCAACGAAAATAAACTTCGTAGAAATTTCCGAAAAATTATGAATAGAATTATTCAACAGGTGGATCTTACAGCACATAAATTGTATTTACACGTGTACTCGTCAAAAAACAATTCATCAATTTACAACAAAACATAATAATCTCTCTGAAAGAATTCGCTACCTCTAGCAATAAATATACATATACATATCATTATATATATATATATATATATATTTATATATATATTGTTTTTAACTTTCTCTTTGAAAATTGTGTCTGCATTCGTCGAACATTTCTCAACTGAAAGCAGTTACGCACAGAAATGTGGACGCATGCCGCGAATAAAAAGTCTAAGCGAATAAATCGCTGATTAGATTCTTCCGTAAGGCAGTGATATCATTCTTGCCGGACGAAAATACATGATATGTATAAACATTGACGATTAAACGGTACCGAAAACAGAAATCTCAACGCGCGAGTAACGATCAAATAAAGAGAAACGATAAGCCGGCAAATAAGTTAACAATCACGAAACAACGCCGCCACAAATCAATAGAGATAGCGATTCCCTTCGATAATGTTACATACTCTCACGTACAGAAACAACGCCTCTCTTATCCTCTTCTCTCTCTCTCTCTCTCGTATAAGCAAGGTAAACTTCTTTTTTTTTTTTTTTTGTTTAAATCTCTATTTCGATCCTCTTAAATTAACGCTAAAACTCGTAACGATTGCACTGTCGACTTCACTAAAGTCATTCCGTCTTTTACGCAACAAAATGTTACAGTATAAAAAATTACGACAAGTACGGCTTCTCGAGTAATTATCGCTAAACAACCACGCTGACTCAGCGAACAACGCTGATTAAAATGTCTTTTGTTCGTTACTTCCACACCGTGTGGCCATGGTTCATTGCCACGCGGCCGCAACTAACTACAATAGCCATCATCGTTTCACCGTCATCCCTTTTGAGCGTCACAACGAACGTACAATTCCATCCTTATCATTCCATTCGAACACGCACGGCGGTCTTCGGTGAACACCGTTATCACCACGCTCACGCGGAACATCTCCGAAATGTCAACATACATAATAATTTATTTTGTTATATTACAATAAGTCGTTCTACATAGTCGTGATAGAGAGCAGCGTTTTTTCATATTTTTTTTTTTTAATTTTTTTTTTACAGTTCGGTTGGCATATCGGATGCGCGCGTACGATCGCTGGTTTAGACGAAGACGAAATGAAGAAGAGAAAAGAAACGGTGAGGAAGGGGTAGCAGGGTTAGGGGGAAAATGAACGCCTGGGTAAACAGGAGGTCGCGACATTTGTTGGCATTTTTTTTTTTTTTTTTTTTGTTGACGAAACGGAGCTTGGAATATAAGGGTTCGACGGTACGAACTGTGTTTCGAATATTACCTGTTAATGATCGAGTTTATACAAAATTGATTAAGTGTTAGTCTTCTCAAGTCGATTGGAATTTAGGGTCATTATCCTGAGGGAAATTTGATCTCTGCACGAGGAGTTATATTTATTTTCTGTTTGACTCTTTCTTATCCTTTGTTCGGTAAATGGAGAAATTAACTCTTTTCGAATTAATTAAAATATAGTTAATCTACATCAGTGAGTAGCACATAATACGCTATAGTGGAAGGTCTATAATAACCTCAGGTGTCTACTTAAGGATTGATTATAATATTCAGATGTATTTTATAATTTTCAATTAACGACACCGATTTGAACGTTGCCATATTACTCGTGTACGGTTATTTACGATACCTTTATTTATTTACATCCGCATCTAATTACTAATTACAATTATTATTGCGACAGGAACTAATATATACCAGAGTACGCTTTTTTGAATAAATGATCAAACTGTTGAAAGATATTTTCATCTATATAGCTTAAAGGTATACAAAGTAAAAAGCATTGTCATATGTATAAAGATTTTCCCAGAAGGGGTTGCAAAATTTTGTTTCTCGACAGTTACTAAAAAATAAAATCCTAGCGACTCTTGTAAGAAAATTCTTTATATTAAATACTATTAAATGAAAATAGTGTAAGTAACTGTACAGAAATAGTATTGCCACCTTCGTTAAATTATGTTATATAATTAATAGCTGTACAAGGCATCAAACTTCCCTGTGTATTGGTTGAAAATCACTTAAATTCCAATTAATTACGCATAAATGTTTGAGAACAATGGTAATTATTTACCGTGCTAACGACCTCGTTGATTTTAATGATCCTGAAGCGTGTTACAGGGGAACGGTTACCGCATATTTTCAACCCATCATTAATTCGTACATTGCGTATGTTTACAAAAATTCATAAAGAACATCTAATAAATTTAGCATCACAGCAAATGTGAATATGGCATAATTTAATTTTAATTTAGAGGATTAGAGGAAATTGATAGATGGTTTTCATTGATTTCAAGTCAAGTTTCCATTTGTTTTCAATATTTCTCTTTTCGTGAAGGACTGAATAGACCTGTTCAACCTGAATTAATTCTTCAAACTACGATTGTCTACTAAATATAGCCTAAGCAGAAAGAAGGATCAGTCTTGGTAGTAACAGTGGTATAGGGTCAGTATAGGGCCAGACATTTTAGTCAGCCTTCGTTCCGCGCAACTAACATGGACGTACCATAAACTGGTAGGTTCTGATTTCAATGAATCTTTGGATGAATGTTTATTACTAGCTAAATACCAAGCTAAATACTTGCTGCTACTTCTTGCCATTAAGGGAATTATTATCTTAATGAGGAACACTTTACTAAGAATCCCACAGGATAACCTAGGAACTCCGTCGAAAATGTTCGTCATACGCAACGCATTAATTAAATTTTGACGTGGAAGCATGGTTTTACCCTATACCAGAACGAGATCCTGAAACTTAAGAACAATGAATCATTGTCGTCTGCTCCAAAATACAAATCTGCCCCCTTCGACGTACTTCGAGACGTCTCATTAAAACCATCGCCATGGCAATTAGAAAACTAAACGACCATTAGTAGACGATATCCCACCAAATTCACACGAGGACCAAGGAGCTCGCGTCAAGGTCGCTTCCTCCTGAGCGTAAAATAAAATAAAAATAATAATAAAAAAAAAAAAGAGGAACGCAAAGAAAAAGAGAGAACCGCGTAGACAGGAAGAAAGGGGACACAGGGATCGGCACAGAGACGTCGAGGTGAATACGATATCACTGATATGCATGTAAGGGGGGAGGGGGTTGGGAGTGGGAGACTTTGGGCTCGATTTCAGTTACTTAAGTACACGTGTCTCGCGCACGGGATCACGCCACTAGGACGTCGAACTGTACCAGCCGTTCGTCGTCGACTTGTTAGTCGGATGGTAGATGTGAAAGCCGGCACCAGCCGCCGGATGATGATAGAACTGCGTTTGCTCTGTCAGTCCCGCCGACGCGTACGCCGCCGCGGCGTCCAACGCGCTCGGATGAACGGCGGCTGAATACACTTGTGGTTTCAAAGGTAACGGTTGCGCCGGCTCGTACTGATGGCGTAGCACGGGATCGGCGTAGGCCGTCGAGCCCTCGTAGTTACTTATCACGTTCACCGGGTGCAGCTGTTGCTGTTGCTGCTGCTGCTGTTGTTGCTTGTCCCGCGGCGAGACGGACGACGGCGGCGTCATAGCCGAGTGATAGTCCACCGTGTAACCGCCGGCGGTGGTGTACGACGAAACCAGACTCGTGAAAGCGTCCGCGCAACTGGTCCCCGTGGAGCCTTTCTGGTTGTGCGTGACCAACACGAACTGATGCTCCCCGTAGGTGCTGGAACCCTCCGAGCCAGGTGGCGTGGGTAGAGGTCCGCTGGGCGTGGTGTCCCCGGTGTAATAGGTGCCACCCGAAGACGAGGTGCGAGTGGTACCGCTGGAAGTGATACCGTGGACGTTCGCGCGTATCACGCTCTCCCTGTTGGCGTACAACTGCCTCAGGAGGGCTGATGCTGGTAAGGGCGCGGTGGCCGATTGTTGAGGACTCAGATGGCCCAGGTGGTGGTGGGCACCGATCCACTGTATCGTGCTCCTCTGTTGCTGCTGCTTCAGCAACGCGTCCGTGCTGAAGTCGGTAGGTTGGTGCAGCGTCGGGGAATGCGACTTGTTCAGGTTCGTTACCGGCAGGTGCTTCGACATCGCCTGCTCCAGATCTTTCACGGACGTACCCGTCGTGTCCGCCTTGGTCGTTCTGTCCTCCACCCGTCTGGACTTGGGACTGGTCGAACAGAGTGCCTGATCGGTCCCTGAAATGGAATGATTCGACGGGGCCGGGCTGAGAGCGTGATTCCTCTCGCTGTTCCCGACCTTCGCCGACGTCGCGTCCTCCTCGTCCTCCTCCTCCTCGTTCGAGCTGCTGTCTTCCTCTTGGATTTTCCGTTTGTGACCGCGTAGCTTCACCACGAGGGTGCTGATGTTCCCCACGGCTGTTTGGGGCTCTTGCTGCAACTGCGCCATGTTGTCGTGGTGTCTGTTGCTCCGTTTCTCGCTCTCGGAGCCTCGGGCGTCCTCGCGGTCCTCGGGGGGAGACCTGTGCGAATGTTCCTGATGCTGATTAGGCGGTCCACCGCGGCTTCTACCTTCTGAAACGCGGCGTAGAACAATCTGAATTTAGTAGATAACGTTTGAGATTTTCGGTGGGAATTCGTTTCGGTCGCATTTCCGATTTTTAAGGGATAATTAGCCGGGCGATTCTACTAGCTCACTCGACACGCGGTACATTGTGCATCGACCTAACGAATCGTTTACGTTTTCTAGTCTCGGATGAACTTTTAGATCTCTCTCGAATCCTTGCAGTTCTCAGATGCAACCAGTGACGGATTTAGATTTATTGGGGTCTGAAGTTAATTATTTTTAGGGACCTTTCTTACATATATCCTTTATACGAACTCTTCAAAGTTTCAACTATTTACATTCTCTATTTCTGAACAATAGCTAGATTGAAAAATTAACGAATAAGGAACCCCTTTTGTGGAGTTCTAGAGTTGCAGTTTTATTAGTTTCGTGGTAGATACGCCCCTAGTCACAACTGTTCTCACTTGCATGTGACCGAACGTTCATAACACGCAGTAAACGAAATGGACAATGTTTAATTGTCCGAAGTTTATAAATGTATACAACGTTTTATATAAATGTCGAGTGTTCCATGACACAGTACCTCCTCTGTCGGCATCCGGTGATCCATTTTCTGGATCATTTCCAGCGGCGTCCTCACGCTTGACACCCATTACACCGTCTTCCAGTTGGCAGCAGTCCATTATTAAGTTCTCATATTCCCGACCACTGCAAGCATGTAAATAATATATTACAATTTAATTTAAAATATTGCATAAACGTCTATAAAGATATTATGGTATCGACTTCATTTAACGATGATATATATATATTCGTTTGTAATTAAATAAAAACGGTAGTATTCCGTATAATATACACGTTGATACTGCACGTACTGTGTATTTTTTATTATGCACTTTGGAATTTACCTTATGACGTAATTGACACAAATGATATTTTGTTCTTCGGCGTTTTTAGTGTTGCACACCACGGTCGCGCAAGTTTGCAACCACGTGTATCCTCCGCTTTTGTTCATCAGCCTATAATAATGTGTCAACACTTGACCCTTGTGAATCACTGAAACAAAACAATACGTCGCGGTGTTTAAATCAATCGAAATAAATCGGTATCAAAAGGGTGACTTTCAAAAAGATATTATTAAATTTATATATCAATGAAAATACTTACAGTCAATGTGAGACTTTCGAAGACGGTTTGCATCCTCTCCATGGCACAACGTATAAAGATTCTTCCCCGTTAATTCGTCGGCTGTATAGTCTAATAATTCGGATACTCTGTAAGGTTAACACGAAGGAGAATGTTAGGTCTACTAAATTGTTAGAAATACATAATTGAAGAAGTATTCGTTAAAATCGAAATATTCACTCATTTCGTTAGTCATATTTGTTTACGTTAAGGCAAAAGTTCATCTGCCGAAATATGCAATAATTCATGAAATAATTTCATATAAGACATTAATGGACAACATATAAACAAATCCTTGCAGTTCTCAGATGCAACCAGTGACGGATTTAGATTTATTGGGGTCTGAAGTTAATTATTTTTAGGGACCTTTCTTACACAATATAAATATGTGGAAATACATCGACGATTTTAATAGGAAGAAAGAATGATGCTTCGACTTACTTTGGTTCGCAATGTGCTATCCGAAAGTCGAAGTTAATTCGGGTGACGAACATGTCGGTTTCGAGACGAATTTCGTGCACACTTGGCGGAGGAAGTGCGATCGCCAAACCGACCATACCCATCAAAGGTGGCGCAGACTTTCTTGTATGGCTAAACGTATACTGCGGTCTCAAACGGCACAGTAACAGTACGACCTGAATCAATAACAGTTAATTAACACCAAAAACTCCCGTTCGTTAAACGTAATCGATTAGTATAAACGTTAAGAGTTACGAATTACGAAACTGAAAAGATATGAAATTCTAATTAAGGTGGTATCAAAGCTTTATCGATAGTGCGGTCTTCACAATTTGAAATCTATTTATCTAAAATTGTTTCATCTATGAAGGAATATAAATCACTCACCCTATAACCAGAAGACTTAAAATGGCAACCCCTTTTCGTCAACGAGGATTTCATCCTGACGCAGAACGCTCGATCGTATCCTTTGTAAAGGCCAGTCGATGATAACGCCATTACCGAGGACACTGTGGTGGCATTAACAATAATATCATCAGTTTAAATATTCAGTATTCGATGTAAATTAACAATATAACTTGAAAGAATATATTTTTGCACTGCATCGACGTTCAACTGGTTAAAACTGTATGGATTTTTCGTATCCAACTATGATTACAAAACGTTTGATTGAGATGTCAAGGATATACAATATAAAATGAGGTGACAGGAAAATGTTTATAAATTTGAATGGAACGACTAAAAGGATAAGTAGTTGTGTGTATTAAATTCCTTATTTGAAATTTCTGTTTAGATAAGAAACTTGGTCATCTTTGGATGAGACGTGAACGACGCTGAAGCTTACCGTCGGGATTCGCTGTGGAAGACGAGCCATGTTCTTCGGACGCTGCGCTACTTGGCGACGCTAATCCTGAGCTCGACGAGTGCGGACCGGAAGAATTACTCGAGGTCAATCCGAGGCCTAGCTGTTCGGCGACCTCCGCGTGGTCTTGCTGATGAACGTAATCGAAAACGCTTGATCCCGTCATTTCTACCTGAAATCCAACCAGACGCAACCTTCTATTTCTTCGTTGGGAACAATAGGCGTTTCTTACGATTGATTTTTCCTAAACAATCATCCTCAAATGTACTGTAGAATCTCCATTGTTTGGACTAATAGGGAATGACTGTTCGGTTAGGGAAATTTTCGGATATTATTTGGATAAATCATCATTTTGACATCAACAGAATTCGGAGAATAATACAAACTATTTCTTTTTTTAAATCACAAGACCAAATCCTTTTTCTAATTCTAACCAAACTTTGCATGGAAATTTAATCTATTTTCAATACGATCGATAATTAACTGTAAGTATGATGCTTATTGACCATTGTGTATAAGAGAAATAGTTTCGTTACGTCTATGGTCAGACATGGATACTCTTCAGCAACGTCTCTACTTTACACTATCATCATATTAGCTCTTTGAAGTTAGGCGGGTTAAAAAGTATCCAACCTTTTGTTTAGCTTTACTATTTTATTTAAAGATTTTCATTCACGCGATGATACTATGAATTAACGCTAAAAGTACAACGAGTGGAAACGGGTTAGCAAGTTGTCGACACTATTCTTCTGTGCAGCTTGAAGTTTATTTTTCTTTTACAATCGTGTGCGCCAAACGGTTAAGACTACTACTTCCTTTCAATAATATTTTCTCCGACACTTTTAAAACACTTGTAGAATTTATCATAGGAAATGTCCCATTGTTGCTAACAACAAAGCTATACAGACTTAGATGACTACACCGAATCTCTTTGGCACTCTTAACTTCCATTTTGATACATCGATCTGATTTCTTTTAATCTCAGAGTCTCTCGATATCCTCAAAGACAAAGTATGTAAATCCCGTGAAGTAGATTACCAGCTCGGAACGCCACGGTTTCTTCCAAGGCGAGCGAAACTCTTAATTCCGACGAAAGTCAATCTCACCGGTGCTGAAACTTTAATTTCAATCGAACTTGCCCGTGGAATAATAAAACCACCGCCGCCTAAGCTACAAGGCATTAAAAAGCGAGCAATTAGAGATCGCTAACAGGGCGCAAAATGGTTCCCGATCGCGGGGATGCAGACAACAGGCCGGAAGGACCTCCTCTGAAGGAGTAGACTCCACCTCTGTCGACGCAGGGCGTCTCGATTTCCATATCGGAAACGTTTGCGACACCGGCATCCAGAAAGGGTTCATTTAGGCTCTTGACTTCCCTTGCACGAGACTTTTGCTCGAAGACAGTCCTTTTATAGAAAAGGCTGGTATCTGCATTTCAGACGCGGATTAGATCAACATTTTCGAAAATGAATATCTTAAAGGGCGATTAAGAATTTAATCCTAGTTCAGTGAGTTAGGTAACGATACTAATTCTGAATTTTCAATGCTTGCCTTCAGAGTGTAGACGTATGCACAATTAGTCATCCACTCCTCAAGTGTGAAGTAATGCCTCAGGTATTGATAAAATTATGTTTGCCTTCATAATTTCTTAATTTTTTCGAAGAAACACCCCCTGTTGCCAACAACAGTCCCCAGTAACTACAAAAATGTTTCCAACTGCGTTGAAAATTCTAACGGTCATTTTTATGCGATATCTCGATTCGATATCCATCTGGTTGTGTTCGGCTTCCGACGAAGGATTCTGTGCCTGTGCTGCGCGCATTGACAATGGGTGGTCCCGCTTTTCGAACATCGCGAGAATCTAAGGATAGGAACCGTTGTGCGGGACAACGGTTTTCGGCATCTCCAGCAGAGCTCTATCAACTTTAGCGCAACGCGAGGTCGAGAGTCTGATCCGAAACACCTCTGGAACGCAGGAGCTGCCGGCAGCCATGTTTGTGGCAACGTCGGCGCCGGTTTCCCGAATCCCCGAAACACCCTATTGATTGCTCCACGAGTCTCGCAGAACCGAGCTGGTACACCGGTCACCTCCCGTACACCTCCTGTTCCTCCCGCAATCGCGTTTCTCGCTCCCTCTCCCTCTCGCTCTCTCTCTCTCTCTCTTCTCTCTGTTCCCCTCTGTTTCCCTCGGCTCCCCTCTTGCGCTCTCTCTCTTTTCTCCATCTACCTTCACGGGCAGCATTAGGAATGGCGAACACGCCGCCGTGCAGAGGCTACGTGAGCCGCATGCGACCACCCCCGCCCCCAACCACCCATCCTTCCCTCGTCTATGTCATGCTTGGTGCCAGCCAGTATGGCCGCCAACTCATACAACCTTCTCCTCTTTTCCTCCCTTGACCTCTCCCGTCCTTATCCGCCTCTATTCTCAGCCACGCTTCTTTTTTCCCTTCTCCTTTCCCTACTATTCCCTTTTCTTCCCTTCTCCTTCGTCCCGCGACGCCCGACGGAGGCCACCTTCGCCGCCTCCGCCCTTCTTCGCTCTCGCGGTTCTCCTTTTTCCACGGTCGTGGTGTTCCCTCTCGCCCGCTATCTTTGCCCTTCCGGCTCGCATACGTGCCAGCCTCGCGTTGCACGCCTGTGTCTTATACGTCTTCCGCTTCATTTCACCCTCTCCGGCCCCGCAGCACACCTATCTCTGCCTCCCGGTTGCTCCCACCCCCTCGCGACCAGCCCGACCTTCCATCAACATCCCCGCGAACGAGTCACGCTCGCAACGACGCCCCCCCCCCGACCGAGGGGAGACGGTTGCACCACTCACCTGTGAGAGTCCAAGGTAAATTGAGACGGTCTCGGATATGTACAGGAACCGTCCATCAGCGGCGACCGCCATCGCGAACCCATCCAGCGACTGAAACGGAAAATATTGGAGCAATCGTTCTTCGGATCACTGTACTCGTTTAAAACGGGACCGAGTCGCGCTGTGCTCGGCAATCGCGAAAGCTGAACAAAATCTCGCTGGTTTTAATTTGTTTCTATGTCCGGAGGGAGCATTTTGGATGAGAAGCGAGGGATATTTGTAATAGAAGGACAATTTGACAGGCTTTGACGGGCATTTGTTGGTCCGTTTATATCCAATAGTTCATATTTGTTAGTACAATAGTTTCGTGTGACTGTAGGGTTGGAAATGTTTCTCCTCCTAACCAGTCAGCTGTGATTTACGAGTATACTCGTTATGCGTAGAACTTAGTTACCATTGGTTATTTAACACATTACACATTAATTTTACACATTAATTTGAGTAGCAGAAGTACAAGTGGCATGAATTTTTGGGACGATCTAATATATAGCCGTCTTTGTGATCTGATATTACTCTGTGTTTGACGACTATACCTGTCGTAGTATGATTCTCGCGACACACGCAAGTGCGCGCTTTGAAAAGAGAACGCCACAGCCGACTGGTCAATTTCCATGCTTTGAATATTAGTCGGTTTCTTAATCAGTCCCTTACTAACCACTTTAGGCTATTTTTCTAACATCAGATTTTGAATAGAGAAAAGTAGTTCCTTGGTAAAAAGTTCTTTATTCATCGTGAGTTTCGATACTTTTCTATCAATTACTAGTCTTCTTTAAAATCCAAAAGTTTTTACTTTTTGGTTTGAAGTTTAGAAAATTAGTTTTGATCAACTTTTCAGGACTTCCGACTACTATGCGCTGTGTATGATCTGTGTGGAATGTGTTTGTACTTTCTATTTAAAATGGTTCTTTTTTTTTTTGTTGTACATATGTGTCGATGTTGTTACGATTGGATATTCTTACAATTAGTATGAATGTAGTCCTAAATTGTCTACTTACTTGAAGTATGTGGGTTCCTTGGTGTACTTCGAAGTGGTCCACCGCAGCGGATGCTGACGACCTCGCTAGACATACAGCTAAAATCAGATATATTGCCATAGCACACATGATCTTTGCTTTTCTATTGTCTACTGTTTAAAGGCTATCCGTAGGGATGTCTGATATTTATCAACGAAACTGTTCTGGCTTTAACAATTACCATTATACAATCAACAATAATTATTTAATACAATAGAAAACCAACAAAAAGATTCTTTTGATTGAATTTCGATATAGGTACACTGACTTCCTTTTTATGTTTCACATAAAAATCCCTTCCTTTCCCGCATCTTACATTTTATTAAGTAAACAATGCTGTTCTTAACGCTGTTATTTAAGTTCTTAAACATTCCCTCGAAAGAAAACCTCACCTGGCGAAAACTTACTAAAGACACTAAACAGTTACTAAACCACCCCTTGCAAGAAAATTCTCGTCAATAGGTCAGCAGAGAGTTAATAAAGACACCCTAAGTAGCATCAGTCGACGACCCTACCTCTACTTCGTTCGGATGAAGTAGCATCAGCTTCTATTCCGAACTACCAAGTAGCCAATACTATTTCACTAGTCCATACTATTCTAAAAGCACCCCTTGCAAGAAAATCCTCGCCAACAGGTCAGCAAAGAGTTAATATAGCCGGCGTGGATATACTTGATTGACGTCCAACGATTGAGGGTTACCTTCGGTTTATTCCAAAGCAACGTGACTCACAGCGTGTTCACCCCGGGAGATAGCCTCCTAACAGTGCCCCCGGTGACCCCTTCGCGTCTTCTTTTTCCCCTCGTTTAACAAACAAGACGGCCTCCTTCTTACCGTAATAATAAACCCACCCTTCCAGGGTCTCGGTAATGAAAGACTTAGAAGACTCGATCAAACTCGACGCGAACCGCTTAATCCAGTAAACCCCACGGAGAAACGAGCCGAAGTGTCGGGGATAACTCGTCGGATTGATCACCCTACCTTTTCGCTATTCGGTCAACAAGTTAATTCTGATATTTCGGCCATGCCGGACCCGGATCCCCGAATAATCCGTGTCGGACTTTCGCCTGTCTAGCCGCGTTTCCTCCTTCGAGCGACGCGCCTCTTCGTTTCGTCGAGCACGATTCGTGAATACCGATTAAACTTTTACCGATCGACTCCTCCCCTCCTCCGTTTGCTAAGAAACGAGGAATTCTTTGCTTTGCCGCGATCGCGAGAGCTCGATTACTAAACCAGCTTCTATTCCTATGCTCGATGGACTCTGTGGCGTGAAAACTCACTGCGAGAGCTTCCTCGCCGATATTTGAAAGACGTGCAGCAGGGAAGCTTTAAAAAGCAACGACAACGATGCTATTGAAATGTTATTGTTTAGATACATTGGCGGTGTTGTATTAGGCAGTGGGATCGAGTAAAAAGTCATCTGATAGGCGTGAGACATCTGGGTCATTTTTGACCCATCATGAAATTCTTTATCGTCAATTTTAAGAGTTTACTTTCTTACTAGATTTACATTTAAATGCTTTAACCTACGTTTTCTAATGATTCTTTTTTAGAGTAGTTATACCAGTGACTTAAGTGTGAAATAAAGAGGGTTCATCGACGTTATTGTCACATTAATATTAAAATAGTAGGTTGTCCCAAAACAAAGACTGTCGCTTCTAAGTCGCTAATTTATAATAACAATCAAAAAACCTATTCCTAGCAGAGTTTTACTTTCCACAAACAATATTCGAAAAAACTTAATACAAAATGTTTTGTGTTCAAATGAACGCTCAGTATTAGTCGCGAGAATTAGTTTCTGCTCAAACGAAACTGTCGACGCTTTCACGTCGGCCATCACAATGTTTTGATAAATATCCAAGGGGATGTTTTACTCTATTGTCGAGGTCCGTAGCTCACGGATATTTCCTTGGGGAAGATGGAAAAATACCTACGCTCTTCCTGAAATCAATTTAGCGAAGATCGAACGTGCTAATGCGTCTTCTCGGCGAGGCAGAGCGTTGCTGTTTCTCTTTTCGAGAACGATCGTGGATTTTTGTTTTCATTATAAAAGTAGATCTTCTACGTTGTTTTCTTTAATCGAATACCTGTCGTTATATCCATAAATTATATATTTATAAAAAGTGTGTTTTCCGATAATTGAAGGATCATTGCGTGGAATAATTTTACTTTTCTTGATCAATTATCAATGATGCTCTCAAGAAGAAATAATAAATATACGAATAAAGATTTTACTGCAGATTTGTATGCATTTATAGAAAACGGAGAAATCTATGGGGACGCGCACGGAATGGAAAAATATAAAATATCGGTACCGACAGTTCCTGTATCTGAGAAAATATGAATTTGCTTCTTTCTAAGGCCAGGCATAGTACGTTTAAAAATTCAATTCTCAATGAAATTTCATGTCTTAGCGTTGTCTTTTCTCGCTTTATTCGGGTGAGATACAGGAGCGAATTGCGATACGAGATACAGAAAAATCAATTTAAAATTACGTGAGCCATTCCGTGCGATCTAGTGCCCCTAAAGACGCCCTGTTTGCAAGCCACTCCGGCAGTTTCGGTTTGCCAATTTCCATGCGACTTTAGTAGAAACGACTGGCCGCCCCAAGCGAGTTCGTAAGTGAAATTACCATGTAAAGATCCTCTCTTATTTCTGTGTAATCGTTTGCATCGTACTTGGCGCACGAGATGCCATGGGATATAGCAGTGTGTTAATACTGCGATGTAGGATAATGGAAATTCGCATGGAAACTTTTTCTGTTCTTCGAGTCGAGCAACAGTTCCCTACAATCGGTGAATATTCTCGTGTCTGCCATATTCTTAAACTGAAACGATGACCAGTTGCCAAACGTGTAATATATCTTATTAAATGAACGTGGAAAGTTGTATCAATGTTTGTCAACCTCGTGTCGGTTATATTTATATGTATTACGTGTAGAAATTAATTCTGTGCATTTCTATATTAACCGTAAACTAAATACTTTCAGATTTGCCATGAATACATATTGATTTTTCAGAATATGGTCTTTGTATCAAGTATATTGTATCGATTGCGTACAAACACTTTAGCAGAAACAGTTAGACTACACCATATCATCATCCACAATTACTGCAGCTCGAAACTTAAATAAGGCATTCGTTTAACGAACTATTTTTATTATTTTGATGGTCCCTGCCCACGACTAAAGTAATTAGGCATCCCGTTACACCCTGTACTATGCATACGAGAGATAAAGCTTGTTTCTGACACGATAACGTTTCATCTTTAATCATAGATCGAAAGTACAAGATTTTCTATGCAATAATAATCAAACGAATTGGAAAATGATCTCTAATCGATTCTCCGGCATTCAGCAGCAACGTGCATTCGCGAGGAGCGAAAAGTAAGACGGTGGTTGAGAGAATTCACTTATTCATCGGCGCTATTGGGGAGGGGTTGGCTGGTTGAGTTAATATTTGTCGTGGGAGGGTGAAAAGCGAGGGAGGGCTTTGAAGGGGGGAGGGTTTCGATGCGTACATACAAAGCGGCACACATAAAGGCTTAGGTGGCTGCAGCGTCGCTACCTACATGGAAATCTAATCACGACAACCCCTGCGCGCAGGGCCTCGCGTTACCAACCGCCAATGTAACTAAACTAACGAAATCGAGTTAGGCACCGTCCGCACATCGCTGCCGCAGCTCCTCGTCAAACTAAATCCAGTGCCCTGGGTTCACCCTCGCCGCATGTCAGTACCACAACCGGAACGAGAGACCTCTCGACTTAACGAAGTAAAATGCGTTAAAGATTTCCAGACACGTCGGTTGATTTATTTTCCTCCCGATGGGCCCGGGTCCTCCATGCGAACTGACGTTTTATTTTACTTTTTTTTTTGTCTCTACCCTCGTCGATTTTTTTGAGGAGAACAGAAACGAGCAAGACGGAGGGAGGCGTACCTTAAGGGGGTGCCTTTCGAGTTGACCGCAATAGTAGCGCGTAACTTTAGAAGCGACAAGTATACCTATCTATATGTGAAGAGGATTAGGCATTCACATTTCTCTAAGATAAAGTTTTATTTCAGAATTAATTCCAACCAATTGATGGTAAGGCCAGATTTTTCCCTTTGCGCAATGTTTATGTGTATCTTAAAGACCACGAAAGTATTCTTTTTGTTATATATATATTGATTACTGAAAATGACCCTGCATGCGGTTGATGAAAAAGCCATTTTTTAAGAAATACTGTCAATTTCGCAATGACTTGAACTTTAAAAGCGGAGATATCGAAATTTCCTCGGAGATGGTTATCCTAGGAACTGTAGCTGTAGTAGACACGAAATACAAGACATAGTCGCTATTTTTATAATTCCGTTCCAATTTTCAAAGATAATATCAAGGGTCACAGACATTCCATAACAAACGTCTAATACGACATACTCTAACATACTCTTTCAATAGCTTTCGGAGTAACCGTATCGCTCCGAAACATTTTCCAGCCCTCTCTAAAGCATCTAATTCCCAAGCCACTAAAACTGAATTCATCGCAAAAGTAAAAATAGAACTACGCCAATACTTTCTTCGAACCATTACCATGATCAACTTTCGTCGTCGATATCCGATCACATTGTTATCGCGTATGGCAATTTCGAAGCTCCGGTGAAAATGAACGAACCTGTTAGCATTTCAATGTCCCCTGGTCGAGAGGAAAAAGATGATCCTCGTCCCGTGGAAACGTAGCCACCCATTTTCGTTAAATGAACCACGAAAATGAAGAAAGCCAATGGCGATGCTATCGCTCGATTATAGCGGACAATTCTCTATTACTATGTATCTGGGAATCTCTTGCTGGGTGCGCGCGGTCACTCGAGTTATAAAGGGTATCGCGAATCTCCATCTATTGCTGGCTTGCTTACGCGAATTCTTGAGAACGTTAGTGGACAACCTTTGTCCAGTTAATTCGATACCGGTGTACCGTGAATTTCCATCGAAATTCAGAGACCACTCCCTCTTGTCTCACCCCCGTGTCTCGATGAAGTGGCGATAGGGCTGATTCGAGCGTTTCGTTTCTCCACCGTTTCGCAATTTATCGGGTCAGTACAAAATCGAAGGTATTTTTAAGGTCTAGAGGGCTCTTTAAAAATTTTCCAATGTTTTCAATTCTCGTAAGGAATTTGTGAGTTTAAGCTCAAAATCTTTAGATTTAAAGAAAGGACTTTTTGTTTCTATATAGAGACTTACAGCACAAAGATTCACGATCAAAGATATAGTTCTATGTGCGAGAATATATTACATACAAATATGTTTTTAAAAGTATATCTTTTCTGCAGCTGCGCTTGTTGTTTTCTTGATGGAGACTAGTTAAAAATTATTTTTTTTTGTAGCTACATAGTAATGTATTCCTTGTGTCGGTAGTGTGATACTTAGACAAAGTATACAAAATTAGATTGTACATATATCATCGAATCCATAAAACCTATTCTATGCACAAGTGGTACAAACAGAACTATTCGCACAGTCATCTTAATGACGGATTTGTTTTGCAATAAACTTGACTTTCTACGTTGCTTTCACCCCGATGACACGTTCCATTGCGCGAGTAACACGGTAGTCGATCTTCAACATGAATCGGCTCCCCCAGTGAGGTTAAATACTGATCCATCAGGAGATATCACCAGCAGATACACTTTCTAATAAGAAGGGGTGCAATCATCTGTGTTGTTTCCGCGTCAGGGCGACGTCGGAAGAGGGATTTGCGGACGCAAGAATGCGGCGGGAGCTCAGAAAATATCTTTTTAGCGGGGACTACGTTTTCTTCTGGTTCGTTGAACTGATCGGAATATTTCATCGAAACGCATGTAAAGTATCGTTTGAAATTATTACAATTTCGAGAATTTTCGGCATTTCTAAACCTTTACCGCAGAAAGAGAAAGAGAAAGCCATTTTCAGAGTATATGTAACGAAGAAAATATTTTCCTAGTCTTTCAGATACATTCTGCACAAGGAAAAGTCAGGATTTGCATTCTATTGACTGCGAATTAATTTCCGAATAGGACTATATTTTGAAACAAATCAACCAGTGAAACACTCTACCAGTTAACGCGTTAAGGGAAACATTATCGAAAAATATGAGTAAAAATAACTCCGAGGCTTCTTAAATAGCTCTCGTACGTGACAACGATAGCAAACGTCTCGATCGACGAATTCCTTACTTTTGACAGATTTATTCGGCGGCGACCCGTCCCGATTCCATGGCGGGTCTCCGTGACCCGAGAATTCCCGAAGTTTGAGGTACGAGATGGTTAGCCTTATTATGGAGGCTTTGTCCAACTGGGAGGTAATAGCCGCCGGTAATGGCAGCATTTTCGCTAACTCGTAGAACTCGAAGTTCTCCTTCCCCCTTCGAGACCTGGCGGCGTCTCTGCTCTTCTCCTTGCGCAGCTCGAGGATGCTGTAACAGAGAACGGGACAGACAAGGTTAGACGCGTGCAGACGTCTCGTGATTCGGATAAATCTAATTTTTTGGTTGCTGGCTCGATCATGTCAGAACGCTTTTCCTACCGGGTCGAACGGAAAGGGGAGCGATCTTTAATTTTCGTCATGGACGATTCGTACTCGGTGATTCATCCCTAAGATGACGTGTCGAAGTAACGGAAAATGTTTTTTCATTCCATGAAAAATGGCGCGGAATAACATTTATCTTTAATCTGAAGATTTGGGAAAGTTGAAATAAAATCATGATTCCTATACTGGCTTTTTATATTCAATCACGATGCGTCGTCAGTGTCTACATCCTGATAACTAGACTTGGTATATTCATGCATTTATTACGACAAGTATAGGTATAAAAATATACAAATATTTACACAAATACACGAATATATAAAGTATAGAAAACTGGGTACACAGCTAGACATCGTAAGTCTAGCAAATTTTATTAGCGGTTACGTAGAATAAAATGCTAGTGCAAATTTTTCAAACATCCATGTTTTTAAACTTGTATACAGCAATTATAAAGGACGTTCAAAGAGTAACATTTTTTGTGGGACATCCTAGTAGGTCACCGATGACTTTCGAGTAGCCACGACGATCCTACGTTAGACTCCTTGGAATTCGACGTTTGGTCGAATGTCGACGGTTTTACACGTTTACGACAAATTGAAACATGTTACCGTTCACGCGGCCAGAATAGGAATACGCTTTTCCTGCTCCTGTCCGAAATTCAGTTATATCTGTTGGTTCCTTAAGATATTCGTTTCGCGTAATCCTTCTGGAAGGACTCGTACATTCGATATGCTAGCAACGAATTAACCGCTTCGCCGGAATCGTGTTACAGCTATTGACCCAGAGTACGTAGCACCCTGGGGTGACTGTTCCTTTTCGTTCCTCGGAGTCCATGTAGGTTAATCGATTATGAATAATGTAGACTCCCTCGACTCGAATTCAAACCGATCGTCACATTATAAAAGGACGGTACGTTCAGAGACTCAAAGTATAATTTGCTTTAGGTTTCAATTTCTTGTTCTGGGGACACCTTCGGAACCGTAGAATGCATTCGTTAAATGTACTAGGTAGATATATAGCATACAAGAATTGCATATAAATAGCATATAAGAAAATTGCTCTATTTGAAAACGGTCATTTGACTAATTCTGGTAGGTTTAGCGTTAAGATGATATTGTTCGGTACAGCACGATAGATTTTTAATAGATTTGGGAGTCAAAGCATGTTGTCAGATGCAATTCAAATCTCGGATATACGTGTTGGTATAGAACGTGTAATTAAATTAGAACAGTGGCACCAAATTTCAAGAATGTAGAATTGGAAAGGAATTATCGAACTTCAAATGTGCACAGTTAAGATGGAGATTCTTAGATAGATAGATAGATAGATAATTTATTCCTTGTAATTTGTACATAAGGAAGAACTTTGTCTTGCGTCACATCATTTACAAATCGTAAAAAGAACAAATAACATTTAACCTATGTTACACGTCACTGAAACAAAAACACCTACAGCTGACTCTAAATTTATAAATTTCGTAGCTTAGTACACTCCTTCTATGCTCTGTCGTTGGATGTACTAAATCGATACATACAAAATGAGTTATTCTTCACTTACTAAACCTCATCGTACACCTCTTCCAGTAAACATTCGAGTTGCAAAGGGTTAATCAAAGGGTTAATAAATAAAATTAATTCCTACATATTGTTGGATATGTAGTATGTACTCCAACCAAAGTCTACTCTCTCTCCGAAAATTAAATATCGCATACAACCAATAACACGGTGATGAAATTCCAAAAGGTAAACACTGTAACGAAGTCTGTGAATGAGCTTCGGATAAATAAAGTGTTGAAAATGAAATGCAGTCGAAGTAAAGAAAAAGGTGGCGACGAAAGGGTTAAATACCGGGTGTTTCGAAAGGAATAAAAAGAATCGAGGCGAGCACAGGTATCGAAACGCGCGCGATTTGACGCGGAACGAGTGGCAGGGACGAGAGGCGTGGCGACGCCCGCCGCGTCGGTACCAACGGAGAGTAAACGCGCGGCAAAAGCGGCCACCGCTTCGCCGGAGCATACATTATTCAAACGCTATCATGCCTATGTTTGCTGACAAGCCAGCGAATGTATCTGGGTGAATGTCGACGTAACATTAACCACGCCCCGCGGACGGCCCCTCGATTCCGGTTTTACATTTAAACATTAAACGCTGACCAATGGGAGCCGTAATCCGCATTATTCAAAACCCGTTCTCCCTCCACGCGGCCAGTCACGGTCATTAACCTTTTGTTAACCAGGGAATCGGTCCCCTCGTCGCGACGCATCGACCGCGCCGCCGTATCGAAATTTCAATCATTGCGATTTCGCGCCACCGCGCGGGCGGAGGGAGGAGGGATGGCGCGAGAATGCAAATGCGTTTTTCCCCGAACGGCAGAAGCGTCGATCATAAATCAGTTGATAAATCGACTCTGGCACCGTCCCGTGGTACCTTGCCGATTGATTCGATCCCTTCCTGTTTATACTACCGCGCCCGACGATGCGTTCGATCGCAATGTCTTGTTTACTGATGCAGCTGATGTAGAGCGATGCGGTTACTATGCTTTAACTATCAATTCGAACTACCGTCTCGTAGTTCGAATCGATTGGAATCACTCGAGGGATAAGTCTATAGTCTTTTCGAATTATCGCGAAAGAAGATCGTAAATTTCTTTTTCGAAACAACAAATTTAATATCACTTTTTATTATTAAAATAATAACCTAGTTTTGCCCAAAGCAAAACGCTTTAAATTTGCCTGGCTGCAAATGGGTTAATAGGTATGTAAAAACAATTGAAATACTACGAAAACAAATGGTCAACGTTTTAAAAATGTAGTGTCTTTGTCTCCTGTCTTGAAAGATTTATTTTCCACGAGATATACTGCGTGTTATTAAAACATTTACTAAAACATTTGGACCAAACTTTGCAACCCCATCGTATCAATTGCATCGAGAAAAAGATATGATAGGAACACGGGTCCCCAAAGGCTTCACTTCTGGGTTACAGCCCTTTAAAGTTGCGCGGAAGAGGCAGTGGCTGAAGTGGCCTCCTCGAACAAGAAGACAAGCTTCGTAATTTCGTTTCCCAGGGGGATGTCGTGATCCAGGCGGACGCCTTTTGAAAGAGATCAGGGTCAGAGCGGAGGATTGTTTCATACTCGATTAGCATGAACAGCGGAACGTTACGTGTATCCAACCGTGAATCTTTTGCAAGGAATGGTTTTAAATGATAAAATTTGTTTATAGTTGCATCGAGTCGGTCCTTTGAAACAGGAAACAATGATTTTGTTTCATTCACAAAAGGTTAAATTTAATTATAGACGTTCTCAATTTATTATCGATCCCTTCGATCTATCAATCGTAAGACGTTTGGTTTGAAAAATAAAAATTAAAAACTTAAGAGACGGAAAACTTCAAACAAAGGTCTATCGTACGTCTTTCTAGAAAGAATTGTCGAATTGCTTTTATTCGCAAGTTGAAAAGTTAGCAAACAACTAAATGAATTAAACATGTAGCCGAGTCCAAATCGAACCTTGGATGATGCTTAGCAAACACCTTGACACACATAAAACTGAATATGTTTGCGTCGTACCCTTCATTGGTTCGCGTTACGTAATTTATCGTGTCTGTACGAATTATTGCAACTCGCTGAATATTAAATCCCCGATTAGTTGAGCGACCGACGACTCAACTACCCGAGATTCTTTTTGTAAGCAATACTCGTTGCTACTACGATATTCTAACTTGTACTACATACTCATGACTCGTAAGGAATATCCAGTTGGCTTGAATGATGCGAATAAATTCTGTCTCTCTCAATGCTTAAGAAACGGACAAGTAGTTCATAGTACTTCATAGTCTCGATACTAATTAATCCTTTGCGCCCGAGAAGAGACTTTCGCCGTCACCGCCAGATTTCACGCAGTAAATCAACCAGCAATAATGTTTGTTTAGGTTTCATTTCTTAGAACTCGAAGTTTCATAAATAAAATGATGTCGGTGAAGTAAAGGCGACCTGATTCTCAAATCTCGAATTAGTTTGCGATCACAAATCGTGCTACATCTTCAAAGTCAATCTAAGCTCAGCAATCGTAGCAACAAAATGCTGAGAAAGCATCTCGAGTTGCTGGTAGAATCCAGAAAAGATCTCTGGACGTAAGCCATTGTCCTTGGAGTAAACTACTCAAACATATCGCCACTATTACGGCTAGCTTTTCGATGGGTCGAGTGATACACCCATATTGTCTCGATATCAATGTGTTATTTGATTCCTGAAGAAGCTAACTGCAAACGATGAAACATTGGAGTATTTTACACGATTGCGTAGTGTTTAGTACAAAATTCGACAAATTGATGTTTTATAACGTATCAACACAGAAATTTTACCAAACATCATCCCTCCACGCAAAATAAATTAATTCACAAGCTGTTTTTCTAAGACTGCTCCATTTTTCTGGCTGTACTCGACCAGGCTGGCTGGTTTACCAGTCGACAAGAACTCTCTTTCAGGCACCTTAAACACTATAACGAAGACCGAACAGTGTTTGAGACGCCAGAAGGGAGGCATCCGTGGCCTCCGTGATTGTCCCTCAGGGACGAAGAGACTGTAACCGAGAGGCCATTGTGGGGTGCGGAAACGTAGAGGCTCGAAAGTCGCGGGACCCTTGTGAAACGCGAAAACAAGACGGTGACCCAATAACGGGCCGACTTCCACCAAGCTTTCCCTCCTTTCTCTGCTTTTTACGACTTTTGACTACCGTGACAGAGACGGGGCCATAATGGGCCAAACGTCGTTCCGGACGGTGTTCTCCGCGATCAACGGGAGGGAATGGCAGACGGAGGAACATCGTTTTACAGCCGTTAAGCGCGATAGCGGCCTAATAAAAATCCCATCTTGTTTTCAACCCTTTCGCGTGGCTAAATGGCGCGTTTAATTGCCCTCGAGTTCGTTTTTTTTTCCGTGGCGTCGCGGGCTTCATCAATCCGCACGGGAGCCTTTTGTCGGTTTCCGTTGGTTGGTCGCTTTGGAAGAGTTTCTTCCATTGTTTGGGAGGGTCGGAGGCTCGGAGACTTTCGTTGACGATCGAAGGTGTTTATTGCAGCGAGCAATTTAATTCCCTAGTGTAATATTTGTGGGAATATCGTATATAATGTTGAATACGAATATCTCACCTGTACATTGAAAGTACATATGTTTAACAATATTTCCGCCAATTTTCATAAAAATACGTTGTCTTATATAAAAGATACACAAGGTCAATTATTACGAACGATAACGTGCAGTCAATCCCATTAATACTTGTACCCTCTACGTCTACCGAAGAAATTTATCTAAAGAAAATACTAGGTTCCATGTTTCTGAACAAATGTTTCTATAAATATTCTATAAATACACGTGGAAAGTTCGTCTATTAAGCTTTAAAAAAAAAACATTTCATTTCAAAGACTGTGCAGCCAAAATGTGTCCGGCAACGTGTGCATCGTATCGAAGTCGAAATCGCCGTGCTCGCACCTCAGTTTCTCGATACGAGACGCCTCGTGTCATCGTCGGATGAACTTGTCAGACGAGCGATAAACGAGCGCACGGACGTATTTTCTCTTTTTTTTTTTTTTTTATTGCTCGTATCGGTTCAAGGGTTCCGTTGGAATTTGGGATACGAACGCGCACGCTCGCGCTGGACTTTTTTACGACGGCGAATGCAGAAACGACCGTGGCGGTACGTGCATCGCATACGGGATCGTATGCAACGACGCTTACTAAAATGCGGGCACCTTGTCCCGCGTTACGTCAAACAGTGGATCCTCGACGGATTGGACGTCTGGTTGGAAAACTTTGAGCCATTTTTCCCTCGGAGGAAAATTCGCCAGTGATCAATCGTTATGGAGCCATTATTAACAAGTATATCGGGTCTCCGATGATCTGAACTTGAAAAATAAAGTTAACGATAAAAAGGTACTCCAGAACTTGCATCCATTTCCTTAGAAATAAGTCTCAATCAAAGAAGACTGTATTTTGGAGTAACCTAACTGCATAGTCTCCTTAAGTAATGATTTGCAGCGTGAAGTCAATAACTTCTGTTGCAGTAATATAAACGAAGTAATATTCTATGTTAATTACTCGTATGAGAAAGGCATTCCTGCGACTCGGAGGGAGATTCATGAATGAGATACGCGAAAGAATCGAAATAGTATTTGCATGTGGTACTTTAAGCGAAATAAAAAAATGTAGGTTGTTCTTCATCCGCTTCCCGAAGAAACGTTATAACATATTGTTAGATGTCCATTGCAGACACGTACGCGTGGTGCATAGTAATTGCACGTCTAATTGCATATAGAGGAGAAATTTCCTACATCTTTAATGATCAATTGGAAAGTGGAAACGAGAAAGGTTGCCAGTTCCATGCGGGCTATTCATTTTTTCCCTCGTGGAATCTATAATGAGCACGATGAGAGAGACCACCGATAATTACACGCGTTTTCTGTCATTCTATCATACTTTAGAAGGAAAATTGTTTGATATAAAAATATTCATAATCATTCGTGGTTTCCTCAAGGATTAAATTTAATGAAATATTTTTGAATTTAAAGTTTCAGCCCTTCTAAGGAATTAGAAAAAAGTTTTATAAAAAATAAACTATTTCTTGTAATCGCTTCTTACAGAATGACACTTGCACTAATCGAAACTTTGATGTTGAAAATGTTTTAATCAGGTTAACCCTTGGAGTTAAATTGAACTAACGCTCGGGAATTGGAATTCTTATTGTAGTTTCAAGTCTTCTGCATTAATAAACATATAAATCAATCATATAGATACCGAGTATACTCAATGTGTATCGATCAGAGTTGAAATGTATCAAACAATGAACTCGACGTCACCAATCGATCCGCCATAACGGAAAAGGGTGAATCATCTTCCTTAATTGTATACACATTTTATTTGAACTTCACTTTCGCATAGTTGCCTCTAGCACCCTGGAAGGTAGCCCCGTTGGTCGCATTCGAATTGCAAAAAGTGCTCAGCCTTAATCGCGAGACGTTGTGTGCTAATGCAACGAAATCAATGGTACCTTTTAAAAGAACGAAGCGAGCATTCCTGTGAAACTCGGAACAAAGAACATTTCTTTTATTGCAGACGCTTCGGAAGCTACATTCGTCATAAATGCGTAAACATTCGCTGTGTAGTCGGGTCTAATCCTCACGTACGTTGACGAATACAAGAAGCTCTCTCGAGCTTGAGAATCTTTGAGATTCCCAGGCAACTTCGAATCGTCGAGCTTCTTCCCAGCTAGTCATACCTAATTCTTCCATCGACGAATACAAGAAGGTCACGTTTTTCTCGAGATTCCCAGGATCGAATCGCCAAAGAATCGCCGAAGCGTTTTCCTCGCCGCCATTAATAATTCCCCGACCGCTGGAAATTGGCGGATGAAAAATCCAGCAACGCGAGCGCCGATCGAAAGGATCGGCTGGTAACCTCGTCAGGGTCCGCTGCTGAATTATTGATGGCCGGCACTTAGCACGGCCGAACACGAGGATCCTTATGTGTCCGAGGCGTGTTGCCACCCTTCAACGATATGGCTACAGACACACACAGCCCATACCGACAGTTGCGCGAGGGACCTCTTCTATCCCGCGTCCCGTGGGAGCCGCGAGAGCCCCAGCCTCGCTCCACTTGCCACGCTGCCGCCCAATTTCAACAAATTTGACCGAAAGTTGGGCGTAATTTTATTTTCACACGTCTGCGGACGAAGGAACCGCCACTGGCTTCTGTCGACGTCCGTTTCATGTCTCTCTCCTTCGAGACTGGTTCACCTCTGGGGAGACGAACAAGGAACGAACCCGGGGACCCCCTTGCTCGTGCCTTCCGCGGCACCGGGTCCCCACGACCCTCCGTTTCCTTTATCTTTGCACAATCAGCAACGGAAGAACACTCTGATCGTACTTTGGCAAGTGTTCCGTGACCGAGTAAGTCACCAATCGTTAGGAATTCCGTACGTTGTTGCTACCGTTTGAGATCTCGTGGAACTATTTGGTATCATTGGTTCGGTAGCTAGATATATTTATCTTTGTTAGACCTGGACCTGACAACTAGAAGCTTCAGTTATGCCGCGAGTGATATTCCGTAAACTAGCGATCGCTACTTGTAATGATTTATCGCAAAGAGAGCTGGTCTTTAGGTGGCAGTTTTTGCATTGTTTCGACTCTTAATCCTTTGAGTGCCAAGAAGCGATATATCGCTGTACGAAGCTATAAGTGTAATAACTCGTTAAAATTGTCTGGCATTTCTCGGATTTGTACGAAAATTTCCTCTGGCACTCAAAGAGTTAAGATCGGTGCAAGAATAAAGAAAAATCGAAGTTAAATCAACGTATCCAGGAAAGGAGTATCATCTTGTGGTCGTGAAATTAATACAGAAAAGATGATTCAATCGTCTGGGAAGTTGATATGTTTTTTTGCGATCATACGAGGAGTGCGCGAGTTTTTGTATTAAAAATTGCGTTCGTGTCAATATTCGTCAGTGTACGAATCAATATTTCAATATGATACCAAAAAGAAAAACAGATTCCTATAAATATTCTGGAAGAAATTTTATAATTAACTAAATCGAAAGTTCCTGAGATAGACAAGTTCCTGAGTTCCAATAATAAGTAGAAGAAACCATGAATATATAAACAGACTGAGCAATCAATGCGCACAGAGTAAAACTTCAGGGGAAAACTGAAACATTAATCGGACTCTGAACAGACGGAGCTGAACGAACTCCTCGAGTCTCACACGTGCGCGTGTAAGTTGAATAATTTTTCAAGGAAAACATGACAGAAGTTAACGTCACATCTTGTCTTATCTGATGCAAGTTTTTGAAGAAGTACCCGGCAAAAAATTAAACAATGCAGTCAACATAAAGATCTACAGTTCAAGTAAATTCAGATTCAGATTCAGATTCAGATTCAGGTATGAATATTTATGAGACCGATAGTATATACAGGGTGAGGCAGCTAAATTGTTATAGAGCGGTAATGCCTGAATTATCGTGGACACAAAAAAATCTTACAGGAAAAAGTTAGAAGGTTCGAGGGAGCCTATCTTGTATGACTATTGCTTCTTTCTTTGGTCCAGATGCTGAGGCTGTATCAAGGTCAACGCCATTTTTTTAAATGGAACCATGGAATTTTTTGTTTACACTTCATAAAAGCTGACGTTGAGAAGAATCCGTCGACCTATGAATATATGGTGGTTCAAAGTTTTGCTTGGTCGCGCTATGAGAAACGCGGAGTTTGCATCTTGTACGTTGTCGTTCAAGAGATAAATCTATCCATGCATATAACTATATACATATATAACTATATATGATATGTACATATACATATTATAACTAAACGAAGATGATTTCTTAGTCTGTACGATTCGCACGGACATCGTGCCAAAGTAAAAGCGAGACGTTGCATTAATTTCCTCGGAATTAATTCTCAAAGAAGATTTCATTTCGGATCAATTTCACTGTCCAGTTGATTGCCCCAACGCCTCGAGGGGGTTCGAGGGCCGTGGAAATGGCCCTCGACGATCGCGTTCCCCTCTCGGTGGCATCTTCGCCGATCGGCTGGCAACGCGGTGCTGCTCGATACATAATAATCGCGGAAAAGAGGGCCCAATTAGCAGGCATCGAGGGAATTATGATGGCCGCGGTAGGCCGAGCGAGCGCGTCGGGCTAATTCAATTAAACAATTCATTTGCTGGTCCGAAGCACCACCTGAGGGCACGTCCCATTCCGTCCGCGCCTCGGCGCGTCCGTGTGTTCGATTCCAAGTGTGAGTCGATATGGAGGCGAAAACGTGAGTTGGAGAAGGACCAAGCAGCCCGTTGGAGCTTCTCCCTGCCTATTCCCCGGAGAGCCGTAGCCTCGTGCTACAATACAATGCTCCTAATGTTACGGCTCCAGTTTCGACATAATTTTCTTTCGCGGCCCTTTCGGGCTATCGGATGCCCGAGCTTTTGTACCACTTCGACAAAGAAAATGTCATTTCCGGTGGCCGGCTCGATAACGAGACCCGGGAGGAGCGGGAACCGCGACGGAAAATCGGGGAACCGGCGAACAGGAATGGCGCACATAAATGCTGCTTTTCGCATTAAAATTGTGGCAACGCGGGACGAAATGTTAGGCCACCCAATGGTTTTCTTTAGGAAGGACTTTCTAAAAGGGACTTTGAAAT
The DNA here is from genome assembly GCF_026283585.1 of Hylaeus volcanicus. Classification (NCBI taxonomy): domain Eukaryota; kingdom Metazoa; phylum Arthropoda; class Insecta; order Hymenoptera; family Colletidae; genus Hylaeus; species Hylaeus volcanicus. The sequence continues at coordinate 3,725,242 of NC_071977.1, read as the reverse complement.
TTTATTTTTTTTTAACGCTTTACCAACACAGGTAACTTATTAGTTAACAGAAGCTTTGAGATTTAGGGTTTTTAACACTTTACCAATAGGCAAGCTTATTCATTAATGGAGTCATTGAGATTTAGGTTTTTAACATTCTACCGATAGGTCGCTTATTAGACAGCTTTTTACTGCGGTAACCAATCTGTAGATTCCAGGAGTTTATGCACTTGTGGCAAATGGACGTACAGTAGGATCTCGATTAACCGGATTCGTTGGGACCAAAACAGCCTGGATAAATCGAGATTCGGGGAGAGAAATTGGAAATGAACCGGAAATGTGATTTACTAATCCAGATACAATTTAAATTGCAAATACAAGATATACACGATATACAAGATATACGAAAATTTACACCCATATATAAACAGTGCTTCTTTTGGAGTATTACCATACTATTCTAAATATCGAGGTGCACTATTAAAAATATAAGTACCTGATTACCATCTTTGAAACATTATGAATAACAGTGATCATACTTATGTAATTCTCGTATATCCACTCTTCTACATTATCAATTATACCTCGCTAAGACGAGGACCGTCTAAAGGGAACCTTCACCAATGCCATAACTACCGAATCTTCCTGCTCGGACTAACAAATCCCCGAACGTCAAAAATCACCGAGTATCTCGTCCTCGTTCCCATCCTCCAGCCGTGATTCCTTCTATCCAGGATTCTAACGTATTCACGCAAACGACGCAACAAAGGGGCCCGCTTTTTGACAAATATTTTCTACACGACTCGGCGGTACGTCTCAATGAAACCCTTCCACCGACGGAGAAGAAAGCGAGCAGCCCATCCGACCGACGACGGAGGGGAAGCTCGGTGGAAAAAGAGACAATACGATAACCACTAAATTATCCCAGCACATCCGGCGATGTAAATCACGAGGAGTCGCGAGCGAGCGACCGACCGCGCGTATGTCCGTGTGCACCGAGAAGAGAGGGAAATAAAAGAGAAGAGGAAAAAAGAAATCGAGAAGACGGCATAGACAGAAAAAAGCGCGCACCGGAGGCAAAAGAGTAGGGAAACGGAGGAAAAAAGACGGAGGAGCCGGATAGAGAGACAGAGGGAAGTTGGTTCTTGATGACGCGCAGATAAGGGAGGGCTTAAAGTCTACGTGACGTGCTTCCCGATGCGTCCGAGCGGAGGTCGAGCCTGAGAACTTTCGGTAAACGTACTCGGAGACAGAGAGACTCCGGGCGAAACGTAGCCTCCCTCGGCCGGAAGAAACCCCTTTTGCATTTTCGATGTTACGATACCGGGGACAAGCTCGATACTTAATCGCTCGGTACTGACCTCCGAAAACCCAGCCCTGAGGGATGTAACGCGACATCGGCGCGTTGGAGAACGTTTGAGAACGTTTGAGAACGTTTGAGAACGTTTGAGAACGTTTGGGAGACTTTTGTAGCGAGACGATTTGAAGATTTGCTGGAAGATCGTCTGATTCTCGTGCACGAAGGAACATCTCACGAGAAGGTGTATCTCGGTTGGATGATTGGTCCGTTTTATACAAGATGGACCAAATAAGTATGACAAGGTACGAGGTCTCTCCCGAAAGTATCCGACCTTGCGTTGCAGCAGGAAAAAAGCTGAATCTATTAAATGACGACGATGTCTCCTTCAAAGTACATCCCTTTTCGAAGCTAGAACCTTTGCGCGACGCGTTGGCTAATGATCCAAGTATGATCACTGTTATTCAAAATGTTTCAGATGATGATCAAGGATTGGTAATCAGATGCTTCTATTTTTAATAGTGCACTTCGATATTTAGAATAGTATGGTAATACTCCAAAAAGGGCACTATTTACGTATTCGCTACTAAATTATATACAATGGATATTCATTGATTTATCGATGATTATTCATTGATTTATCGATTCTTATCTTGGACTAAGTACAAAGACAATCATTTTACGAACTTTTTGCATCGAGTCAGACGATGACCGGTGCACTTGAGGAAGAATAGTGTCTTGAATCGATAATAAGATGATTCTAAGGAAAGACTTGTCGAAGAATTGCTTGGTGGTTTGATTATTCGCGGAATCAATCAAGTTGTTTAGCGGAAAGAATTTCTAATGGGTCAACTATTTTATTTTCAAAGAAGAATATCTTGTTACTGTTGAGTTATTCACCGGAGAAGGTCTATGAGACGTTCTGTATACTTGGCGAGATTAGAAATTGTGTAGTTATCAAGAAGACACGTCTGAAAGGAGTATAAGATTATTTGACGAAGTAATTTGTTCAACAGTCACATGATTACAAGATCAAATAATTTGGATGGATCGTGAAGCCATATCCTATTTGTATAGGAATTGTACTTTATAAGAAAGAATATTCATATTTAGATCAGATATTCTATAGATTTAGAAGAATGATAAATGTTATAATCATCAAAGCTACAAGTTTGAAAAGTACATTTAGATCTAAATGGAAGATAGAGCTGCTTAGGCATTAGAATCTTTATAATACGTTAGACATGTCGGCATTGTCAGAAAGGAGTATAGTGAACAATTTAGATGTTCGAAGCACTCAACGAGTCGTCAACTAGTATCGATATGATCCTGAACAGTAATTCTTTAAGAAAGCTACTATTTTTTCAGTTATCTATTCAACAGAATAAATCCATATTATTTTTCTAAAAATGACGTCTAAAAAGTTATAATACATATAGTTCTAAATAATGTAAAATGAAAGTAATCTGAACCCGTCCCTCGTTGAAATCACTTGTCAGAAGGAGACACGTGCGTCCAAGTTTTAGGCGAACGCACACGTTTAACGATCTCATCGTTATCGTTGTGCTCGACACGTCTAAGCTATTTAGCTTAGAATTAATTATTCCGTTCGATCGCGGCAGTAATTATATATCTCAACGTATTCAAAACAAATTTCGTTTCGCTTCCTGTGTCGAATAATCACCGACGGTTTGACGCACGAGGAAAGTTGGAGTCTAGTCTCCTAGGGGTCTCACGTTCACAACTTGCATCCGGACATTCTCATGTCCCTACTTCCGGGAACGTGAGGCCCGTAACGGCAACACCCTCGCCAAACCCAGGCACAACTTACGGTCACTGCACTTTGTCCTACTATGCTTTTGCACGATAACGATAAGCTGATTAACATAACCTTGGAATCGTATCGATTCCCTGCATTAAACACTGCCATAGTTCTGCTAATCGCTTCAAACACCACCGATCAAGAATTTAATTCCCTTAGACAATGTCTAATTAAATATTCTACTCAGACGTCAACAGTGCTGTTCTGTCTAGAGTTCAAGAACTCCCTTGTACATCATTCGTTACTCTATGTCATAGAATCTATGATACGCATGATAATCTTGAAAATTGTGCAGCATCGAATCGATAGTAACGATTAGACTTCGATGGTTTTACTCGGAATCTTGCAAGCGAATAAAAAATTGTAGCGGTCGAGTCACTTTGGGATTCATTTCAAGTTCATTTTAAGACCGAGAGTCCTCTCGACCGCAAAGAGCTAAATAGCCGCTACCGAAAAGCGTCCCGCATAGTTCTAGATCATCGTTACTTTTAATTCTTCACATTCCTGTATCAATTATGCGACTTCGTCACATGACCAATTCAACTCCACGAATCGTCACCGCTAACCACCATGCCCAGACATTCTCATTTCTTCTTCCAATGAAATCCCCAACCATATTCCAATCACCTTCCCAAACTCAGAGGATCAAGCCACCCCCGCAACGATTCCAATCATCCCCCAGGACGTTTTCGTTCACCTTTGCCCGATGAAGTCGACCGATATTAAGCCACTTTCATCCCGCGAGAAAACCCGATCTCGGCCACGCGTGTTCACGGGTGTAACTATGCGCGCAATAACGGGGATGTTCGTCCAAGTGGCTCGGTCCTCGGATGCTTGGCCATCGAACGAACACAGAGGAATAATGGAAAGAGGGCGGGGTTGAAAATACGAAGGTAGTGTTGACGGCTCCCCGGGTTGCCCCGTCAGCATCAGCGTTCCTCTAATCGTATCGGGTTTACTGCCGTGGCGTGACGTACTCATCTGCACCATCGGTTTACCACCCTTCAACCCTCTGTACCCGTCGAGCGCCACCCATCACAATTCCCATTATCCACTCGCTGTGACAGAGCTCTCCTGGGACCTTCTCCACGACGCCATCCGGCTAGGGGAAATTCTTCTTCTGTTCTACCTGTGGACCTTGCGTCCACTGTCGCGAATACGAGTCGAAACACAGCTTCGTCGAACTGTGTTAATGTGGCTTGTATGAGATAATCGATATTCCAGTTTTTTGGAGGCGTGGGACACGAGTGTTTTATAATACTTATGGAGAAGAGGTCTTTGAGACGATATTAACACATTGGCATTAATCTTAGATGTAATTGGTAGATTTAGTCCAAAAAATTATTTCATCAAACGTGTGAAGTTATGGTGCATAACGTCTTACAGTTAAACGGATGTATCAACAGTATCAAAAGATGTGTTTAATTTAGAGGCTATATTTTTCTTCCATAATTTCCCTACCTATATATTTCATTTGTAAAATAAGATTCATATGCTTGTACATATTTTATCTTATTACACATGTAGCGTCAATGAATTGAAGTACATTAAATCATACGTAATATACTTGATTACGCTATAGACATTTTACTTCGGTTTATTAATCCTACATATATATAAACAGGTATTTTCATTTAAATGTAATTATAGATGAATAATATATTTTTCGTTACATCTGAAGATGATTAATGTATCTAATTAAATAATATTCTTAAAGTCAATATGCATTTGCTTATAAGACCTAACGTCCCCGTTTACCAGAAATATCAGTGGGCAAACAAGACTAATTTTCTTTCCCTGAAACGGAACACCACAAATTGTTCCGATCGTCGAAAATCTATAAAAGATCTTTAAACCCTTCGTCTGAGAGAATGGTCGTCGTTCGCACGATTTTTATCCTACCGAGGCTTTGAGTTATTGACTCGATAATAGCTCCGCGGAAAGAACACAGGGCGGGGAGGGGAACGATATTACCCTATAAAATCATATCTCGGCCACGTGAAAAAGAGAGAACACGCGCGGTCCTATACTCGCAACCACTTTGCACGCTCGTAAAACTTCATTACAATCGTCGATACGCACGAAACATCCTCGACGACTTCTCCCAGCTGCAAAAAGCTTGATAGCTTAATTTCAATAATTAATTACCGCTACCTGAATTTCACTGAACCGCTCGTGGCCTGTAATCTCGAATATTTGAACACCGTGTGTTTTGTAATCTTTAAAATCACGATGGATCGCGCGGAGCACGTTATTCCGATGCGTAACGATATCATTACGCTTCATTTTACGGAGATCGTCCTGCCAATTAACAGGGAAAAAAATGACTCATCTGGTCGTAATGACCGTCCAATTACGCGACCGTTTTTATGAAGCACGGTGTATCACTGCAATGTACTATGTACTCGAATTATCTTGACGTCCTTAATGCGAACGACTTGAAAACCAACGTCTGGCCGTTCGTCGGGGGTATTTAAAGTCGTGAAAAAATTGCGCGACGATATGGTAAATTTGGAGCCACTTTTACAATTAACTTTGACAATTTAAACATTTAATTCAAGGTACTGACGAATTTGTAAATCAAAAATAATTGGAAATTGATTGTTAGCTCTTTGCTGCTTGCCCTTTGATTAACAACAGAATCTTTTTCTTTCCAAATAAAAAAAAAAAAAATTTTATTGGAAGAACAGTAAAAGATTTAAAGAGAAATCGAGAAATAATGAATATTCCTCCATTCAACATTTCGAACGGAGTGATTCTTGAGCCGGTGACTCACTTTTTAGAAAAATTGATAAATAATTATCGAATTAAAACAGAGCAGGTCAATTATCTTCTGCGTACGCGAACGGAACCTTTCTTTTCGGAGTAGTAATTTGTCGGTACGACGAATTGTGCAGTCGCGTTATGCAATTTCGTTTTAATCGGAGTGGGAAAAAAAGGACTGGATTTACCGGTGTACTCTTTCGCGATGTTTCTTTCGCGCAACCGGTATTACGGATTCACAGTTCACGTACGGCAATAAATGACCGACACAATATGTATGCAAATCCGAGAATGAGGCAACGAAATCGCGTACATTTAATTCTCGTTGCAAAATTTAGTTACATTCTCTCCCCTATCCCCGTTCTAAAACCCATTGATCCCATTTTTAACGATGAGTTGTATAAATACGTCGTTGCTGCCACTTTTTTATTTTCAGGGAGAAATCATACCTTATATCGCAGTCGCATTATTCATCTTTGAATCAGAAAAGGTATCGACAAATTTTTGAAATAAAAATTGTAGAATGAAGAAAACACTTTTGTTTGAATGAAAAATTCAAATATGTTAAAAATGAGTGGTTCAAAAATTTAATTTCTCTATCGAACGGTACAGGTAATCTAAAGTTTTTGTAAATATAAATGGAATGGGGACTATGATACGGTGGATGACTTTTCCCTTAATGTTGAAGAGCAGGAGCAATTACGTTTAAAAATAGTTAAAAATAATTAAATACTATCGTTATGATTTGAAAGTTCTAATACCTCAAACTTTATTTAAAATAATCGTTAATTCAAATAACGAAATGATTTCTTGTCGTCACGATCGACCACGATTTGCCATCGGTAAAATCGCGATTCTTCTTTCCAACCATACCATCTCACGATTCGAATAAAGAGGAACCGAAGGTTTCGCGTAAAAGTTCGAACGCTTCCTATAAAGTTTCCACACTTGGTGCGGGGCCCAATGAAAAAGGTGATTGACGACCTGATAAAAATTCGACATCCTGCGCACGAGGAATGATTTACAGTTATAACGTCAAGTTTACGGCGCACTATTTACAGTGTCGCTCCGTGACGTCATTGTCGCTCTACGTACGTCACATATTAATGTTTTACTCTTTTTGAATTATAACGCGCCGCTCGAGCTGAGCGCATCGACGAGAACAAGCGATCGTCGATGAAAGAAATTGCTCGCGAACGCGTGAACGAATTTTCAATCGAATCGAACATTTCATTCGATCCTTATCGTTGTATTTCATTCTTAAGGTTTCAGCCACGCAACTGGGTTATCGGCGATCATATTTGTTCCTAGACGACGACTACAGACTTTAGCTTTCACGCTAACTGCAACGAATTCATGCTTTCTAGCAATCGGAATTCTTTTTTTTTGGTTGTTTTAAAGAAAATAACGGGAATCGATGTCGATTCAAGCGATTGGTTTATTTTTATGTACGATTATTGCTTCAATTATATTGGTTCTATTCGAATTAATTTTTCTTCGTGTGGCAAACTAAGAAACCAACGGAACTCAATATTTGGACTAACATCAATGGTTACAATTTTTCTTTGTACCGAGCAACAACTATTACGATTTCTGTATATCTTCATTGATTTGATACTTGGCACAAGAAGTAATAACATCAAATAGTTGATTTAAACAAGATATGCTCCCCTTTCTCGTTCGATTGTCTATACACGTTTCATTTTTTCTATAACGTCGTTTGGAATCACTTCATGCAACCATGGATTAGATTGTGACAAATGGACTGTCCAAATGTTCAAAATTGCGTAAAGAATTTTATACATTTGTGGTTTATCGATTAGAGTCTATAAACGATGCTCTTTTCTATCGAATTTAATTAAATCTTGAAATTATTCGACGCGATTAAATATTTTCTTAGGAAATGTAAGCCAAGGACTGTATCGTGTTATCATAAAACAAGAATTAAAATCCTCTTTAAAGCGTACAGAGAACAATCCAAAAACTGGCACAATCGCGTCTCAAATGACGTTATAGAAATGTATAAAAAAATTACTCTTATTTTCTAGGCTGAAAATTGCATTATTGAAACGATTAGATGTTTATGATTAAGTGATCGAGCAAATCGTCGCGATCTACCTCGAGAGAGCACAGTTTGCTACGCGTCTCTAGCCCTTTCGCTGCTGCAAACGAGTACGTAGTCGGTTTTTTGACAAATTGAGGTCTTGCATAAAAAAAATACTTTTTACAGCATTCTGTTTACAAATACAAATTCATTCGAACTTTTCTTAAATTTCAATGTTAAATTTCACGTACGAATTATTTCCAAAGCAAAGTGACCCTTTTGTATCGTCGTCGAAAACTATCGGGCAACGCAGTTAAAGAATTTCTCCTTCGGATGATGGAATGTAAATATTCTAAGAACATCGTGATATACGATGACATATGACACTTATGTCATTGGTGAAATATTGCTGATGGTAATTCCGTCCAAAACTTTCGCGAAATTATTTATTTAAGACGCAGGTAGAAAGCTCCGGAAACGGTTGGTGCGACATATTTCGTTCGAGTGCTTCGAGCCATTTTCGTCGTTGGCAAAGTCGATCGGTTGAATATTCGACAATTCATTAACTATTTTAGGAAACAACGACGTTTCATTTTGGTTTCTTCGAATTTGTGTACGTCTTTTCTCTTTGAAACTGATAGCAGGCGTATTCAAAACTGGGACTCGACCAATTAAGGGGTGTTAAATCGAACAAGTGAACCGAATAAGTGAACCGAACAATAGTACAGTGTCAATGAGTTTGCAAACCACCCATGGTTAAGACAAATGACTAGTCTTAGGGATACTTTTCATAATTAACTGCAAAAATATTTTACGTGGAACTAAATTGAATAATGCATGAAACAATTGTATGTAATTCATATATAGCATATAAGAATTCTATTCAAAAATGTTAAACTTGTTATTTGACCGGTCGTGGTAGGTTTAGTGTTACTTTGACAAAAACAAGCCTGTCTATAATAAAGACGACTAAAATTCAATGCCTTTCACGTCTGAAAATATATAGTTATCGAAAGACAAAGTTTATGTTCACCAACAAATATCTAATTCAAGACTCGCTCGAACGCAATTTATTCTTCGTTATTTACGTGCTTACTCCCGTCCAATTTGTTTCAAGGATAGTTTATCGTGCCCACTAAATAATGTCCATTCAATTTCATAAGAATCGTTACAAATCTCTCTGTCGAACGCGAGCGTCCAAGTCAAGGCTCAGAAGACAAATCACCGTCAGCATCTTCGTCGACGACACAGGAGGGTTCAACCTTCGCAATCTGTGCAGCACTACAGCCACAGAAACGCGTTTCACCCCCGTTCAAACTTAACGCCGTCAGCACTCGCGAGGTAACAAATCAAAGACAACGTTTCCCCTCCGTTCGCGAAAACTTTGTTAACCCTTTCCGCTCTGGTGTCCAATCCCGTGTCTCAGTTCTCGTATCGTACGCCATATTGTAAAGCCGTTCGAAATTAGTGCACCAATTGACTTGAAATTTTACACACATTTAAAAGAAATCCTCATTGTACAGCAAAACTAATTTTATCAACTGAGATAGCTCGATATCTCTAAAAGTATCTTTTATCTTTGAAAACGCGACGAAATTGAATTTGTCTTTTACGATGCTGTACTCGAGTCGCTTCTCTTCTTTTGCAGAAATTTTTACATGAATGTGCATCCTTCAATTCCTATTGCTTGACAAGACACGAATGAATGTACGAACAAAGTTCAACAGTGATACGTCTACTAGCTTTCTCAAAGCGAAATCTCAAATTCAACCCTTTAACCTCTTCGTGCCCTCGCGAAGATGCACCGATTATTATCATTTTTGAATGCACATCAACCTTGTTGCAAATGTAATGAAATTATAAGAAAAGTTTGTGTTAAAATTGAATTTAAAACGTTTAATCACGATTGGTTCATCGATACATCGAACGAGGCAGATATCTAATATAAATAATCTTTGTAAGGGAAACACACGGCTGATATTGTATTAACTATACTGTAGATTTTATGGATTTTTGGTGTGTTTAAGTGTGATACCTCAATAGGCAAACCGCGCCAAGTTCAAATTTTTCAAATTTGCGATAAATTAATGTTGCATTCTTCATTGATTGAAGTTTTCAAAGTTTTTTTTTTTTTTTTTTTTGAAATAAAGAATTTTCCAAAAGGAGTTTTAGAATCTTGAATTTTTACATCAACTTTCATATTTAATTGCAGTCATGTATGCCGGATTCGTTTAAACTGGAAAGTTTTACGTAGTGATTTTTACAGAAACAAAATTCTAAAGGACCTTCTGGAGAGCTCTTTAGTTTCCCTCTGAGGTACAGATACGTTCCACATGCGTTTTCGCCATAAATCCACAAAATCGGAAACTGCCGTGCATCGAGAGCGACATTGTGAGCGCGAAGGGGTTGAGATAGCACCTCGCGAGCGGGTAACATCGCAGGATCCCGACTCCGTCGCATCGAACGGGCTAGGTAGATCGTAACGTCCGAGCAAATCATCGTAACTAACTAAATCGTAGTAGTAATGGTATTAAGAAAAATAAGTATAAGAGAAACAACATGCCCTGGCTCGAGGAGAGGACCCTGACTCTGTTTGTACGGGACACAGAGGTCCGCCGGTACGAACCAGGAGTGCGTGAACGCGGGGTTGATGCTGAGCGCCCCAGCGGCCCCCTGATGGGGTCCGCCGACATCGACGCCGACACCGACACCGACCCCGACCGGGCTTTGTCGCTGAAAGCCCCCATAATCCATGGCCACCTGATACGGCATCATTTCCCTCTCCTTTTTCCTCCTATTTCTTTCTCAAACACCCTATTTCCTCCACCCTTTCTTCTTGTTCCTCCTCTTCCGTTCGTGGACCACACGCACTGCCGTAACGTTCTGTGCACCACCAAGTTCACCTTTCCGCACCAAGTAACAACAAGCCGGCGGCACGCAACCGCGGAACAGTCATATTCCGCGGCTGATCATCGTCCATCGCGCGACTCGTCCCCGACACGCGTCACGATCGGGGCACCAAGGCATTCGTTCGCGTCTAACCGGATCGCGGCATGCGAAAAAGAGGACCGCGGCCGAGGGTAGCGAGATGTGGACACGGAGGAGTTGGCCCCGGCGAGCTCGGTGTACGCGTACGTCGGTACGAGGGAGAGCTCACGCGCGCGCACGTGCGTGTCAACAACTCCGGGGGCTCGGACTCTCGCGTGGACCAGCTGTTACGGGATCCCTTCGATCGCTCGAATCACGCGGGGGTCGCAAGCAGACAGCTAAACGACTGGTTCGTGACCGAACGACAGACTAGACCGGACTGTACCGGGTTTGTAACGTGAGCCGCGCGTCGAGCCCTGTGGGGGGGAGCGAGACAAACGTCGCTGGTGGGAAGAGGAGCGAGAAAGAGGGCGCGAGAGCTTGCGCCGAGTTGCGGGCGTAACAGCTCCGCCCACGACACAACCTGTCGTCCAATAGCGCGCGGACCTCGCGCGACAGGTCACGCCCGCAGCGACGCGACGTCGCGCACACTCTTCCGAAGCTTGCGTCATGCTGCACCCTTCAGGTGGAAACCTGACGAGCCGCGCCGCGAGCGCTGCAACACAACCGCGGCTCCCTGTAACCACGTATCGCCACCCAGGCCCCGCCCATAGCTACTAATGACACTTGCCGGATGGTTAAGAGGTCGGATCGTACACCTACGAGCCAAGGAGAGGCTACCTTGTCGCAAGCCAAGGGCGACGTTCCCCGGAAATGGCCTGTAACCGAGCCACGTGCGCGACCGCCGATTCTTAACCCTCGTCGCGCCGGCCAGAGCTTTCTGCTTTCGTCGAAGGTGTTGGCCGTCGGTGGGATCGCTTTGGGATTCATTCTTTTTTTTTTATACTTCTCGGCGACGGCACCGATGTGGGAATAATTGAATTCGTGCTATCGGGGAACTGGAGGTTGTTCGGTTGTATCGATTCGCAGCGAATCGAGTCGGTGATTTTTTTTTTGACATTTTTTCTCTGTTGTTGCGTGTTTCTTTCGCAATTTTTGGGATACTTGGTTTTTGTCTTCTTCCTTCACTGGGTTAAGCGGTTGTTGTGTTTCGAACAGCCACGTGCTCGAGCGTACCGTTGGTCGCGATACCGGTTCTTGTATCGGAGCAGGGCAGACTTTGTAGTTTCGGCTTGAATTATTTGGTAGTAGGTCACTTGGACGTTAAACTTTTCTTGTTCTTTCTCATGAGATCTCGTTGCAAGCTGGATTTGCATTTGTAGCTTCTGAATTGGATGCTCATTGGATGCGCCGTTGTCGCCTCGATATCCGTCTTATTCTCTCGATGCTGTTTTTCGTTTGGTGCTAATCGTTCGAGTTATCACCTGTAAATTTGGAGAATCGATTCATGGAATATAAATATGGCAATCTGGGTGTCCGTTACCTGCAAGCCTGGTGATTTGAAACGAGCAAGACTGGACCAATAGGCACAATAATCAATGTAGAATTGATTAAGTATCCTTATAAAATACAGAAACAAAGAAACATTCTATATACAGTATCGTGCCATGAACTATTACATATAATATTTCTTAATAATTATCATACAGTGTTCGCATCTATGTTCTTTCTCGTAGGCCCTTATTCGAGCATTTGTAAGGAAAAACACTACGTCCCGATTGATTTCCAACTATTGGAACCGGTGGCCAGCCATAAATGTTATCAGGGTCTTTCTCAGCAGAGTTAAAATACTCGAACAATGACCAAACCGCATCTATACGCGACTGTTCTGCACTCCGACGCTGCGTTACCTGTCGAAACCATAATTCCTGCGACGATCCGCGTTTCGATTCAGCTTGCAAGCTGTGCCATTTTTCAGTGCGTTTGTATTCGACTCGTACATAGTCGTCGCTACTTCCCCGGCGATAGAAACCGAACAGGAATTCATGAGAACGACGCGTCCGACAAATAGAAAACAGGAAGAGCCACGGGCGAAACGCTAGAAACAACGCTCGTTGTTATTTCCGTTTATCCGTGTCCCCGTAAAGCGGGAGGACGATCGTCCCCTCATGGATATTCATGGACCGCGACTTTTTCTGTTACTCAATCGGCCGATCGATCGTCGATTTATCTCACGCAGCGTCTTTATGCAATTACGCCAGCGAATGCGTGGCACGTAATAAAATAGCCGAGAAATCGACGCGAAACGCGACGCTAGCAACGAGCTGCCTCGTCGGAGACGAGTGAAAATAACGCGTGCCGGCGTTATTTTGCGTTGTCGCGACGAGACGGGAGAAACAGGTACGCGCGTAATCGACTGCAGCACCCACGCCCTTGCCCAGACGCCATGATTCTCTTTGATTAGGCGCGCGATACGTGCAAATGACCGGCTCTAACCGATCGTGATTGAACAATGATGGTACAGCGCGCGACTGACTAATCGCGAGCCTTGAATAATCGCATCTTCGCGCTTTGTTAACGATAGAGAGCTCATACATTAGTTTCGTGTTTTGATAATAGATTTGTATACGACTATAGTCCTTTAGCAAACGGGATCGTTTCGAGTAAGTGAGAAAATTGTGGGTATTTTTGTTTGACTCCATTTATGAGGTATATATGTAATAATTTCTCAATTCAAGTAATAGGCTCAGGTTTAAGTTCTCAAGATTGAAGTCAAGCCGAGCCTTTGTAATGTTTATTTTATTGTACCACCTGTACCACCTACAAAAAGTCGACATGAACTTTCCAGACGATCCAAGTACACAGATCCAATAGTACACAGATAGCGATAGCACACATACAAAGTACTTACAACAACCTTACGTATATCTCCACCTGCCGATATATCGCATCGTGAACAGAAAGTGAAACGAAATAGGTTCTCGTTTAAGGTGTCGATGTAGTTGCAAACAAACGACGGTACGACAAACCAAGGTGTACGCCACCAATCCTACTCTAATCCTCACCAATCCTAATCTAAGAACGAAACGAAGTCTCCTATGCACCTGCAACGCGACAAAGATACCGGTCGTTCACAGATTACACGGGAGTTCGATCACGCGCGAAAGATTCGTGGCTCGGTGGAGCGTCGGCGTCGTGGCGTCGACGGGGTTAACCAACCCGGGGCGTGAATTCATCGAACGATCAGGCTGGCAGAAGCCTATCGTCGAGGAAACAGCGGCTACCGTGCGCTCAGCGAGAGAAAGAATCGTGGCGAAGAGCGACGCGGGCAGCGTCGCTGGGTGCAACGAGCGAGCTGATACTTAGCATGCATCCCCCGATACGAAGGATTCCTTATTGTATCGTTGCACGTGAGCGTAATGCATAAAACGCGAGCGTAGCTGCGGGCTCTCGTTCTCCCGACGAGCGTCCTCTCTCCTCCGTTCGGTGATAACTCCTAACGTCCTCATAATCATACATATGGATGTCCCGTGTTCGTTGGACTGCTCGTCGCTCCGACCAAGCTGCCGTGTTTACCCGCTGACGGACAATACGTCCGAGCTGACATTGTCCGTGGTTGGGCCGCGTGATCGGTAACGAGGCGAAACCGAACGATTTCTAAGCGTCGCGCGGGCCGGCGATCGTTAATCGGTATGCAACGTCGAACACCCGAAGGGGCTGTTTCGTCCAACTCCAGGAAAAACGGGTTCCAGGGAGCTGCCGCGGCGCGGCTTTCTAAATTCTCGATCGGATACGTGGTCGCCGGGGTCAATTAACACTTTGCTGACCAGTCACGAGCACACCGATGTTTTCACGGTCTAATGGTGCTCACCGGTCACGGATTAACCCTTTGCACTGCGAGCGATCGGGATGTACGTAGGCGATGTTACACGGGGGCTTCCGGGTGGACGGCTTCTGGGTTCTTTGGGCTCTGATGTTTTGCAAGTTGGCTTCTTCGGGAGTTAAATAGCAGACTGATGTTAGTAATTAGTGGGTCATTTTAACCCTGGGAAAGAAATTAGCTGTGCCTCGTTGCATATAGGATATTAAAATCACACATCTTCGTATTCGTTTATAAATAAAAATGTACAAATCGACATCGAGGCGACCAGAACTGTGAACAAAAGTTCACGAATGAACGAAAAAATTAGTAGATAATTTGTAACTCGCGAAAGACAGCCAGCTCCGCCAAGAGCATGTCGAGGAGCAACTCGAAGAATCGCGTGGCCCTGCACCAGTCCGAAGCACGAGGACCGAAGCTCTCCCTCGCCCCCATCCCCCATCGTTCGGTCTATCGAACGATAGCGTCCAGAGTCGCGTAACCGGTCGCTTCTTGAATCGGATAATATCACTTTTATGTATATACCGATGACTATCTAACCCTTCCGAGGACCATGTATCAGCGCGGGCATAAACGTCGGCCGGGGGTTAAAGAAGGGCCCATAAAATCCGCCCTCGCGGACGCGATAAGAGTTATCTCCGTTCTCTAATTGAAAGTTAATTGGTCCACCGGTTTAGTCGCGCTGGAGGCCGTCCGTTCGCTTTGCGCGACGCTAACCCCAGCCTAGGGCGGCAATTTAGGAACGGGCGTAGGTACAATAATGAGACCCTATCTTATGGTGTTCCCTGCGACACCGTAACCACCGCCACGGTACACGTATTACCTACCTACCTACCGTGTTACGTGCCACGTCGAGTCCTCCCACGTGCTCGTAATAAACCGGCCCTCTTCCTTCGCGTAATCGAGAATTTCCGACAAACACGTACCGGGCTGCGGTGTACCGGTATCATCAGAGAGATTGCGATCGGACCATCGGTACAAGTGCTCGACTTACTCCATGCACGTATCCCTTTCCGCCGCGCCAACACGCGTCGCGACGTTTCCCAAGCCGATAGGAAAATTCGAGAGAGCAAAGTTGTTCGGTTAAGTCGATCGGGAGATCGCGGTGGATCGGAGACTGTGGGATCGACGTTCGAACGGAAGATCGGGTTTCTTCTTGGAAACTGCGCGGGGTTGTATCCTCCTCGACATGCTGGAAGAGCGTTTACTCTTCCAGAAGGGTATTGTTTCTTGGACGTTGCACGAGGGTGTTTTCTTCTGGGATACTTGGAGACGGTGTTTTTTCTTTGGAAACTGTACTGGGGTGTTCTTTCTTTGGAGGTTGCGCAAGGAAGATTCGTGGAGGTTGCGCGTCTCTTCTTGAATATTGGTGTATGAGGGTTTCTTCTTGGACACTGTGTTAGGCTGTTGCCTTATAGAGCTTGTATAGAGATGTTTATTTCAGGATATCGTGCAAGGATGTTCTCACTTGGAGACTGTGGTAGAGTATACTTTCTTTTAATAGAGATCATGGACGGAGGTTCCTGAAGCCTGCGTCAGAGTGATTCTTCTTAAAAATGGTGGGAGATTATTTCTTCTTGAAGATTGGTGTAAGGAGTTTCTTCTTGGACACTGTGTTTGACTGTTCCTTTTTCCTGTTTCTCCTTAGACTCCGTATTAGAGCGTGTCTCTTCCAACACCGTGCAAAGTTGTTTTCTCTTGGAGGATGTGTTAAGGTATCTTTTTTCAAAGACAATACACAGGAGCTTCTCCTTATAAGTTTCTTCTGCAAGTCAGTATTAGAGCGTTTATCCGTGAAGACAATACAGGGGAGATTCTTCCTGAAACTTATGGAAGAATGCTTTTCTTGGACATTGTATAAGAATATTTCTTCTTAAATATTACGATGAGATGCTTTTTTCTAGAACCTTGTGCAAAAATATCTTTTCTCGAGGTTCAACGGTATTCCATCTTTGAAATTGTATTCTTGACTACATAATTATAATCACCTAAAAGAGAATTCTTCAACGAAGAAGTTTTATCAGAAGATCTTCGCTCGCCACTGTAAAAACTGGACGACTTCATCGATTGATTTTCCCTGGTAGTTTCAGTTCTTGGAACTTGTTTGCCATCGCTGTTTTAAACGGCTCCTCTATCGGGAAAGTGGTCAGATTTATGTTGTAGTTCCATGAAGAGTGGAGTAAAAGTTTCGTTGTGAAGTATGATATAGTTCCTTGACTCGGGGAAGATCGGACGGCGCGATAATAATTGCTACGAAATGTCAAGTGTATCAACAAGGATCTTGCTTGTACCTCGGACTAACTGATACAGAGATCTTTCCGAAGCGGTTTGGGCAAAGTTTTTACATCAAAATCTCTCGACAAGGAAACCAAGCCAGTGTACAGACTTTCATCGTGAAATGCAAATTCTTACGTCGGTATTTGAATAGTTATTCGTACCATACGCAAGAGAAATTGAAATAACGCTTCGAATTCTATAAAAATGAAATATATAATATAGAAGTACGACTACTGAAATTGAAAATAAAGTAATAGTATATACCAATATTATAAAATGTAAAGATTGAGAGTTGAATATTACACTTTGTTTTTTTAATGTGGTTCGTTTGGTATTCATTTAATATTGCTGTACATTCGATAACAACTTGTACTGTAAGGCTCGACAGAATTAGTAACGAGGTATCGATATTAGCAAATACATTAAGAAACGTATCCGTACAAATTTTGCAAGCAATGAGGGTGCGGGAGTATTCAAACGAGGTTACGAGAAAAACAAACAAGAATCAGAGACACGCGATCTCGTGAAAACAACCGGCTCTTATTCTGCTAACAAATTAATCCGATTAACCGGATTGATTATACGAGGGTTGCGCGGCGCGTTGAGTTGATCGGGGATTGCCCGCAAAATTACAGTTAGGGTACATCGCTGAACGTGTTCCGTCGCTTCAATGCTCCAGTACCTGCTGCGAAATGAAAATTCCAAAAATAAAACTACAAAATTATTCTTATTAAATACTTTGGTTTACCGACTAAAAGAGAAGAGCAAAATTAATAAACGTTTCGTTCGATGGAAAGGGAGGTCGAATAAAAATTGAAAAAGAACGATTGAAAATGAAACGCACAAGTTTGAAAAAAAGTCAAAGTCGATCGGTCGATGCTCCTTGCTTGAATGCGAACTATTCTCGCGACGCGTTCGCCTCGAAGCCAGGAGGAATGCAAAAATGCGAAAGGGTGGGTGGATGTATCGCGCGGGGTTGCGTCGGCGCCTGTAATTTTTCAAATTGCAACGCAGTCGTTCAACCCCCCCGACCTTCTGCCCCGCGGACGGAAACGTCGTCCCCCGCTCGCCTCTCCTGTTCGACTCTCGGTCCACCCCCGCGTGTAACCACCCCCTCGCCCCTCGACCTCACGGAACCTCCCTCCGTTTTCGTCGGCACAAGGGATGGCAGGCTGGCTACTAACGAGAAACGAAGTTATTTGAGGGTTCTGCAGAAAGGAGTCGAACAATCATAATAATCAAGTGCGATTCGCGTTTATTGTCGGCGATTATTGCCCCGGCACCCTCTTGGAAATTAAGCGCGTACACCGTCGCTCTTCCTTCGCCGGAGGGGTCGGAGGAGACCGTACGGATAAATAATAACAACTGTGCGAACCGCTTCGCGAAAGAAATGGAGTTAAAGGGATACTGGATGACGGAAGAGTTGGAGAATGTATCTTGGACGAGGGGAGGTGTTATTCGAGAGGGTGGAACGGCCGGTGACGAATTTGTGGTCCCTTTAAGAGGAATTTCGTTGAAGGTGAAATTAGGGACGATTGGATCGCAAATTTTGGCCGTCCGTGACAAGTGAGCCCTTATTGCGCATTGTACCAGGTTAAACGCGATTGATACGAAGGAATGTTAGCCACAGATTTTATTTAAAGTGAATACTTCGGTGTTAATGCTGTGAAATGAAAATTTTCAAATTGACAGGTGTTAAAAATTTTAATTTACATAGAAACAAACAAATACACGTACTTTACCTCTTTATAATCTCTTTATAGTATAAATGAATAAGAACTATCTAAGAGACGCGCAGTTATACACACCGCTCTTTGGAACTGCTCGACTCGTACAAAGCAAAAAGTTAACGGCTAATAGTGGCAATATTAGCAAACTAAAATGAAAAATGCAAACCCAGGGCGAACGTTTCATTTTAGGTTCCTTATTTTCATCAAGGTACAACACAGATTTAGTGCTAGACTATCGCGCTGATAGATCACGATATTAGCATACTTGCTCGCGCGTTCCTTCTGCATTTACATTTTCCAAGCATCACCCGATGTAATTGAACAAAGCGAATTTGCACTGGTAAAGGCGCTGATACGATTGTCGTATCTGTCTCTTGTTTCGTTACAGAAGCACTGCTGACTAATTTATGCGATTAATTCGCGGACCATCGGGTTAGAAACCTTGTTTGACTTTAGTACGACCACTTGGAGTCATGGATGAAAAAATGAGAAATATTTGTTGCAGAATTTTGGTTTATGTAATAAATAATAGAGGTATTCATAGGCGTAGCGATAAAAATTGTAACAGCGTGTTGTTCTTATAAAATATTATAAAGAAGGTTTGTTGAATTGTTGAACATATGAAAACTTCTTTACGATATCAAAACAGGTATGAAAGATATTTCTATTCTTAACTTTATCTCTACTTGAAGATACTTTCTTCCCTTAAGTACGATCTTAGACAAAAAGCTCACATATCAGTCTCGCAAGGGTGTCGATATTGCGTCGCACGATGTATCGACGTATAATTTCCGCGAATAGATAAAAGATCGATCAGTGCGGATGGTCGTGACACTCCACACCGAATCTCGTCGTTTTTCTTGCGCCTCTCTCTCTCTTCAATTACGCCTGTCGTCGAAACAGATTAGCAATATGAATTCTCGCTCCCTTCCGCTGGAGCTATATACACATCGCGTAATTTTTTCTCCCTGTGACAGAGAAACGAAAAAAAAAACCCACCATCGCGTCGTTTCGAGGAGAAGCGTCTCGTGGTCGCGTCTCACGACCTTCCAAACGTGCCACCCCTCTGCGTTACTTAATTATCCTTCGCCAGCTCTGTTCGCCCCGCAAGGAGCCGATCGGTCTAACTTCGTTTCGCAAGGACGACGACCCCTTGCGTCGAAACTCTCCACGGCCCGCTATTTGTCTAGGACCAGGATTTTGTTAACGTCGTCGTTGCAAGAAGACACTGACGCGCGAATTTAATTTCCCCCTATAGGCGTCCTCTCTAATTTTTCTACCCTGTTCATCGGGACTAGAACTATACGAAAGAATTTTCACGAATTTTTGCGTTCTTCGAGCACCTTTTAAAATGTAACATTTCTTCTTTTTATTTATTTATTTTTTTCTTGATATCGTATCAATACCAAAAAATACACCTCTCAGCTTTCTAGTTTTCTTTATGATCATTCAGAACTCGATATAAATTGTTACTCAGAAAGAACTCGGGAATTTTCGGGTCATTTGATATCGATCCTTTTTAATCCATTCATTGACAACTATGAGACGTCTCGTAGCTCAAATTAATTGCAAAAGAAGAGCGTAAATTTTCTTATTAAAACGACAAATTTAATGGCACTTCGATTAAAATATTTTACAATTTTATCTATGTTAAAAACAGTTCCATCGATTTAGCAAAATATTTATTAAGATCTATTCCACTGCGATCTACAAAAATGATAATATTATTTGTACCGTGCTGTATCTTATGTTTTGTTTTTTTTCAATTTGGATGGACGTATTCGTGCGTTCCCTTAAAAAAATCGTATCGAAAAATTACATGTCGGAAAGGAAGGAGAAAGTTCGACGGGTACCGTTATTTAACGAAGTAGGTGCAGTTGAAATACCAGCGCGTGGAGTGTACGAATGCGGCACAATGGGGCCATTTTAGGTCGAAATCTGGCCGATCGGCCAAGACCCGCAGTTGATTAGACTCTATTTACTGGAGGCGAGTTTAGCGGCTCAACCCCTCTTCCCTTTAGTCTATTTCGTCCCCTTTGTGGCAAATCAACCGGCATACAGAAGCACGGTCCTTCAGGCGGATTTTTCCTAGCGCACCGATAATTCGGACCGAGACTCGACTGCGCCTGATCGTGTGTAATGAATCGGATACCAACAAAATATTATAGCGAAGGAAACTATTTCTTTAAATAACGCATTACTAAATGTAATATAGATTAGTAATCATTGATTACTAATCCTGCATAGTTCCATCTAAAATTTGAGATATTCCATACCACTTGTGTTTCATTAAAAACCTATAGCTGCTTTGAAAGCCCCTTTAATTGGGTCCCATGGAAATGACCGACATCAGTTTTGACCGACACTCTGCGCGAACAATAAATCCGAATGAAATTAAACATGATTACCTGTTTATTTGGAAATTTTTCAAATTCAATATTCGCGTCGATGATACCATAGAACTCCAACGGAACACCCTTGACACCAACGCGTTGACAAACAAAGCTACCTCGAGGTAACGTAGACATCCCTAAACTCGTTGGCTTTTCTGAATCATTAGAAACGTCTCGTTTTATTTTCAACGTGGCCAAGAAGCCACGATTCGCGCTCCTTTTCACGGGGAACGTGCGAATCACGGAAGAAGGTCCCCCCGGTTGCGACAGACGTTCCTTCCGGGACGGGATAAAGGAAAAGTAGCCGTTTCTGAATGTACGAACGCGTCCTACGGCCACGGGCTTGCAAGGCCGGCGGTAGGAAATAGGGATTGGAGAACGAAATAATAGGGTTCGACCCTATCGGCGAAGCAATCAAATCCCCCTTCAAGAACACACTGGCATTCACTGAACTTTAAAATCAAATAATGCCTATTAAAATAACAATACGCATCCTCGTCGACCAGGTTAAACATTCTCTCGCCTACGTTAACCCGGTTTCGACGGCGGCGCATTACCATACGGGATCGGGTTACGAAAATCGAGTTACGTGCCTCGACGCGACTTTCATGCGTATCCGACAGTCGAAACCCTTTAATATCCGAACCCACCATCGGTCGATAATTCGATTCGCCGCGAAGAATAACGTTTGTCGCTGTTTCGTTTTCATAAAATATTTTCCTGGGACTTGGCGCCTACCGCTGTCGAATCGAAATCGACGAGGGTTGGTCAAGGCTGCTGGTTTCGTGATTTCTGTATGCCCTTCAAAATAGGGTTCCTATTGTTCCGCTAGCTTTAGTATTTTTAAAGTTGTAAGATCCTGACAATTTTCGAATGTTCGAGCTCCACTATTTTCTCCGCGTACTTTCGACGAATTAAAAAGAAACGTTTGCGTGCAATCGATTGGAAACTTCGTGCTTTACAAAAGACGTCTCTTGTAAAATTCGTGGAATTTTTATATTTTTTCATGGTACGAGCCATTAATCGTCAAATGGTCCTCTATCGTTTCTCTAAAATTATACTTCGATGTACATTGGTACATTTTTTGCAATAATTCGTGACTCAAAAGGCTATAAACTTATCCCTTGAGTAATCGCAATCGATTTCACCTACAAGCCATCTCGTAGTTGCCAGCGAATAGGTTGAAAAGATAACTCTAACGTTATTACAAATGTTGATTCGATCCATCGCAATTTATCTGACTAAACCTGCAAGATCGAGGGACAACGGTCCCATTCCTTTTTCGTATTTCTTCAATTCCATTCAATTTCCCTTTCTCCAACGCTGTAAATCAGAACACGTCGTAGGTGATCGAAAATTACGGATTCGCGCGCCAGCCAGCAACAACTCTCGTCGGATCTACGGATTGACATACGGCGGTATGGCAGTTTTCCGCTTTATTTAGGCGTTTGCAATATTTATAAGAGAACGAGCCTCGCAGAATGTTCCCTTGAGACGAGGGAGACCCGGTTTATCTGTGCCATTCGCTCGGGGAGGATTCTCGATGGCTATTAGGACAACAGCTGATCGTACCGATCGATGCTCATTACCATATACATTCTTCGTCCCGACATTAACTATTGTCAGGATCTTTGCGAATTCTGGATACGCCGAACGACATTTTTCTAATAGAAATGGAAACGTTCAAACGTTCCTCTATGTCGATGATTTTTCGTTCGTTACTCGAATATATTTTTATCATTTAACATCTACTTTCAAATTTTGTTAATGAAAAGTTGTTTGGTACGTTGATAATTCATACTGGAAACGATTAAAGAAATAGTTCTTCTTGCGCTACTCTTATTTACGTAAAGGTTTCACTTGCGTATTAGGACACATATATAAATTACTTAGTATTTTAGACTTTTCATTATTATTTATGATTATTTGACTTTTCTGGAATTACTCGCTAAAACTCACTTATAGATTCCAAAAAGATGGACTCTACATCTCTTTTCTAATAAATAGTACAAATACCATGCTCAAGAATTCATTTCTCAAACATTACTCGCAGAAACTCCATCTCACAAGAGGATGGACACTACTACCCCTTCCTAATAAACAACACAAATACTAAACTAAACAATTCATGTTCAGCCCTCGAAACTCTCCCTCCCTGTGCCTATCCCCGCCGGAACATGGATTCTCACAACAGCTTTCTCGCCCCTTGTGCTGCACATTTCGAAAATCGCCATCGTCTCGGTGGGATCCATGCACGTTTCGTCAGATGTGGGTCGTCGTGCGTCGCGTCGTCGTGCGTCGCGTCGTCGTGCGTCGCGTCGTCACCTACAGATTTCCGTTATTCCCGTGGAGCGTCAGATATGGAAGGCGTCGGGTCCGGGTTAAGCGTAGCCCCGACTAAACTTAGAATGGAAAGGTGAGTTTCGTAGCGGCTATCAACTGCGGTGGCGCCGTTGATCTAACGACCGGTGCTGACAACCGGATGCGAGAAGAGAGACCGATACCCAGGCTCGTGAACTCCCCTCCACCGTGGCTCGCCATTAACATGCAACCCGCGAGCGTACATATTTTGGGGAGTCCTCGCGAAGAATACCAATATTCCGCTTTGACATTCCAATAAAACGCGGCCGTTTTGTTTATGAGCTTGTACGGCGACAAGTCGGTGTGCGCGACGTGCGCTACGTTTATTTGTACATTGCACGAATGCGCGCCCGCGCGCGACACGCACAGAGACACGTACAGAGGCCCTCCCCCGTCGTCCAATCCCCCTCTGATTCCCGTCCCCGTGCTCGTGTTCCCTCTATCCGTGCTTTTCTATCTTTTTGTTTTCCTGCGAGTTTAAAAAATTTTTTTTTCTCTTCTATCGCGTGTTTTGTACGTATTGCCGACAGCGCACCATTCGTCGTCCTTCGGATGCGCGTCGTTGTTGGTTCCTGATTTTATTGTATTTCCTGCATCATTGTTCCTCTATGTTATCCGCGTACCCTTTAAGCATTCGATGTAACCGGCTTCCAGTTCTTTTTTTTTTAATATTTTGCAGACATTTCTGGTTGACTTCCCGTTTTTAGCAATTCTGTGACTGACGTTAACCACATCACGGATAACCAGGTTTTTTTGTTATTTATCAACGTAAAATGGAAAACAATACGAAGAATGAACAAATATAATTAGACTGATCGTGCTCACCTCGCGTTAAGAACTATTACAATTACCATTTATACGAAGCTCTCGTCCCACAAAAGATATAATTGTACAAGATTTAGTTTCAGCGATTCTATGTATCCATTCTCACGTGACCGTGCTCCTTTCCTCTTCTGTAATTCTTCCCTTTGAGCTTCGAATTATCCCCCGCCATTCGTCTTCGCGTTCCACGATCGTCTCACTTCCCAATTCCCTTTCTTTGTTTCGCCAGTTCCCCGATTCTTCGATTCACAGCGGACCAACGCTACGCTCGAATTTACCCATGGCTAAAGGAACGACAGGCCACGGGTATCTGCCTAAACGAAGACAAATGATCTACGGACACGATAAAAAAAAAAAAAAAAAAAAACTCGCATGATCCACCAGGGGAATCGGGACAAATCGTGGAACGAATAACCAATTATCAGGGAAATGACTGCAGCGACATGCGTTTCATTTGTCCCCGCACTCCCTGCTACATCGTTACTTCTGTTATCCATCATTGTTACCTATTTGTATGTCGAGACATTGCTATTATATTGTGAGTGTTACTTTTAATTAACAACTCTTTCGATGAGTTATTTGTCAGGATTTTTGATAAACTTGAACGATAGATTCGATAATAACGGATGACTTCGATACGTAAAACGTCATTTGTGCCTACTGTGGTACGCCGTCGCCGTGTAAATTAGAAAGATTCTATCATCCCCTGTCCAGGACACCTGTATCGCGTTGCACGATCGGAAAACAGGGCCAAAGTACTCGTGTAGATCGGCAGATCGCGTGGATCCGTTCTCTCCCCTTCGCCCACGTCTCGGGCCAGTTTCTTCCGACAGCAGATTAGTTACGAGGAGCTTCTTCCCCGCGGTCCCGCAAAAATAATAATTTAACAATTATCTACGATCTCCGCGCGTCCCTGGCGTTCCGTTATTTTCAGCGAGAAGAAATATGCACGGGGTCCTGGGCCAACAGTTCCTGATAACTTCGGTGTACACGGAACGATAAAACGTCGTAATTTAAGAACGCTGAAAGTATCGCGGAGGAACATTAGCTAGCAAACGGCTTGGAGGGGCGCGGAGGCAGAAGGGCGAAGTAAATGAATTTCAATCGCTGAAATATTAATTTCTGATGGTCCGATTCGTTCGGGAGGCGTGATCGTTTTCTCCGAAACATCTTCCGAATGGAATTGTCTCGTTTAGCTAGGCTTCGAGGCAGACGTGCGCTTTTGCACGATTTCGGGACGACGTAGTTAGCGTGGTGTCGAGTCATAAACTTTTTAGGGACGTGTATAATGTATGTGTAGGTTTGATGCACAATCGAGACAGAGTGTAGGTACTTTCTGTTTCGTTGAAAGCGGAAACAGGGTGGTGGAAGAGAAAATTGAATGTGCTGGTGCTTCGCTCCTTTTTTATAAGTACAACATTGTGAAGGGACACTTGTTCGAATAATGAAAAAGTGAACCAACAGGAAGATATATCTTGTTATACGCATATAAATATTCCCCTACAAAAAATTAAAAATCTTAAGAAGAAATTGATTGCAAGAACTAGCAGTCAAATTCAAAAACTATAGGGCTGAATAGGCGTTTTCATATCAAGTTGAAACAAAACATCAGGTAAAACAAAACATTAACCAATCGTTATTAGTTCTACTCTGAAAGCCTTTTCTCTTTCTTTCTACTACCACTCCATCATATAATATAACAAACACCAAGCATAAATAAACAAACATCGATTCGCTGAATACTTCTGTAAGCGTTTTCCAGATCCAACCAATCGTAGGAATGGTGGGTAGCGATGTTAGCATCCTCGAGTGGTCAATACGTTCAACTCCGACGCGAGAAGGGTTAACGATACCAAGTACTCCGCAACAACTCGAAGAAACGATGATCATGGATCGAATCGATCGGTATCCCGTAAGCGCATAATCAATAATCCCTTCTCACTGTATCGCGGGTATCGCGTGAGATCCCTTTGTAACGAGGACTCTGTCGGTGGTATGCGCAGCGAAAAAGCAATCGAAAAAGGTGACAAGGCGACCGCATCGGGTCCCGTGATAATGGAGGCGGGATCGCAGGAAATCGAGAATTACAAAGCACACTAGAATATACATGGCATCTCGCGTTCGGGGCGGCTCGCGGTTAGACGCGGGGGCAAAGCGCGTTATTCTCGTTGGTATGTGGCTTAAAATTGCGCCGCTCCCTTGTTAGGTCGCTCATCGGACCGTCCAGCCGCAAACCGCACGGGTGGTGATGCTTTGCGCCACGGCTGCCATCTATATATTAAGATTTTATTGCTGACCGCCTCTATTTATCGCTCGTATTCATTCTTTGTCCACCGTCCGTCGTTGCGGGGGACGTCGTCGATGTCGAATCGACGAGCGCTAGCTGAGAGAATCACTGATAGTCGTTAACGCGTAGGTAAGTGAGTGAGTAAGTGAGTACTGTGAGAATGTTTTTGTTTACGTTTAGATATGTGCGTAAGAACGTATAAAGCATGTAAGAAACTTGGGGACATAACGTGTATTTATTGTAGTAATAATCTAATTACATTAATAATCATTACAGTCTGAAGCTAACTCGAAGAATACGCTTTTACAACGTATTACAGTAATAATTTAACTAGTGCGGGGTTGGTACCGTGGAGTTGTTTATTATAAACTTCAAGAGTGTAAGAAACCCAAGAATACAGTTCCTTGCAGTGTATGAAATTTGAGTTGTTTGGCCAAAGATTGAAATGGCCAAACTACTGGTTTAAAGAAACACGAGTATATCATCAAAGTTTGACACGATCCAATCGAAGCCATTCGTTCGCCAATCGAAACCATTCGTTCTCCATAGTCGTGAGACGCACTGGTTTCCCTGGTCAGGCTTCCGGTATGCAAATGGTCCCCACGATCGGAAAAATGTCCCCTGCCGCGCTTCTTATGAGCGATGCGGGCAAAATCGCTCTTATTTACGGTTTTGCGTGGCGCGTTACAAATAACACTAGCGGCTCGAGAATGCTCCCGGCGATGTTTTTCGCTGCCAGGTTCGCTGTGGTTAATTGAAACAGCGGCCGGGGGAGGAATGTAATTGCAGCTTCCGTGGCACCGAAGTTGGCCGCGTTTTTGCCATTTATAAATTGTATTTACACTTCGAGGATCGGTTCGGTTCGACTGCGGGCATGCACTTTCAGCGAGTTCGATTGAATGCGCTTTTTCGACCGGTTTCTCTGCTTGGCTTGCTTTCATCGCCATGCTACCATAGTTTTTTCTTTTTTTTTCTTTTTTTAGTGGTTCGAGCGAACAAATACCAAGTCTCGTTCCAACCACTTGCCAGCATGACTCGTAACTGAATAACGGATGGTACTAGTTTTACATGTTGTTGAGCAGAATTTTCTTCTTTATCGAATCTTATTTTGGGCGAGTCTTGATTGCAACAGGAAGTATTTTTCAAAAGTGGTTCTTCTTTCCCTTGTTCAATCTCGTCATTGAATTTCATTGTGGCGAAGAAATTCTTCTGGCGAATAAAAATTGTTTCTATTCCTCCACTATTGCCGTCGTTATATCTAATTCGTCTATCAACATCTCGGTTCATCTTCAATTATTATACAATATCGTCGTACCTTTCTTAATACGAGAACATAGTACAGCGAGGACTAGAGAAAAGCACCTACCATACACGTCTCTGTGCGTAACAATTCATAAAAATCCATTTACGATAATGTCGATAATTATATCCACAATTAGATAGCACATAAACTCCCTTTCGAAACCTTCCTCAACGGAGTTCATCACCTCCGAGTCGAACTTAATTCGAAAAGTGTTGAATTCGTAGTCCAAGTCCTGAAGCAGACCATAATCGTGCTCCAACCCTATTAGCATCCCCGACGTCTGGCTCGTGCGACGATTCCGCTGGTCGTCGAGTGAAAAACGTCCCAGTTCCAGAAACCCAGAACGAGATCAGACGATACAAACAGACTCGCAGGGGTAACAGGTTAAAGTGGCGTAGCGGGTACCGTTACCGTCGCGCTTGTCATCCCCCGTGGAAGGGTGGGAAGATGGAATCTTCGTTCCGATCTTAGGTCCACGCTAACAGAGACGTTAGAAGAGTCGCTGGCATAATATATCGCCGGACACAGGTTACCGTTAGCCGCGCCCTGCGCCAGCTGAGGAATCGAGATCGAGCCATAGATTTCGCTGGAACTTCATGCCGTGCAAGCGAACCGACGCTCGATTTCGTAGATACTCTCGTTCACAATGGCCAACGGGGGGAAAATATACAGTGTCTCGTGTCACGGATATCTGGACAGAGATGAGAGATAGAAGGGGATAGCGTTGAATAGCTTAGCGACGACGGACCCAAACTTCGCAAGGTGTAACGCGTCAACACCAATACGAGCTTTTAACGGTACCTTGGTCCCGTTTTCTATACGTGCCCTCTGGCACTGACGTGAAAAACAGGGCGATGAAAGGATTTTCCGAGCGAGAATTTAAAATTTTGTTTTTTTATTTAGGAGGGAATGATTCCTTTTTTTTGGTCTCTGAACAGTCGTGCCTCGTTGACTTGTTCTCCACAAATTGTGTCTACAAAATGTACTCTATTTCATGGCATGAAAATGTTGGCAAGAAAAGTTTTATATCATCGTTGAATGTGACGATTCTTACCAAGATTATTGTATTATTCATTCGAAATTCTAGTGATCGTGGTTGCGAAAGAAATGTTTAAGTATCAGGGGAGAAATTACTGAACATTCATCAATGAAACTGAACACTTCCTGAAGTTCTAAAAAATGTGTCGAAAAGCAAACAATAATTCAAATTGAACGAAAAAAGGAGGGAGAGACACAAAATGCCGTAATTTGCTCGATGGCCGGAAGGTTCGTCCCAAAAGGTTCACCGACGACACGCTACCGTTTAATCGCGTTCACTTAAACGCACTGGGGCGGAGAAGCGACGATCGTATCGACGGTTCATCAGCATATAGAGAGAGAGCGAGGAAGGCAGCGTATCGCGGTGGCGGAGCAGAAAGCAAAAACCATCAGTCAGGTCGAAGGTCTTCTAGGAGGGTTGATGTCCGTTTTGGTCTTCGGCCGCCGGCCAATAACACCCCACCGTTTCCACCCCCTCTCACGGAACGCAGACCCCCGGGATCCAAAGTCGACGCACCCCGTGAAAAATGATCGCTCCTAAATTGCTTGCTTACATGATAAATATACCGTTCCTTAGCGTACATATTGCTCGCGCGAGATACGTATGTCACGCTCGGTGTCGCTGTAAATTTAAATGCGACTGCTGGTCCTGCTCCTTCGCGATCTCGCCAGTATAACCGCTAACTCGGCGATGAAGCCTCTCTCGGTCGAGCTTTTCTCGTTTCTTAGTCAAAAAATAGTTCTGATTTTATTCGTTCACTTTTCCGTTACTTTATTTGGATCTGGTGTCGTACGGACTCCTTGGTCGATAGAGACTATGGTTGACTTTCTTTTCGTCATCTAGGTAGGTCAGATTTCGTAGTTTTGTGTAGAGTAGCATCCTTCAGGAATTGGATTGTGCTCAGCGTCCTTGAATGCGAGTGCTGTATTCGTGAAGTTTCGTGTTAGGTCATCCCTGTAAGTTCGTGCCGAAGACTGTGTCGATATTTAATAAAAAAAACTACAGAAATTTTATAGCGACGGTATAATGTCACTACGATTTCTGAAAAAATTTTTCCAAGAAACTGTAGTACTTCGTAGTTTTCACAAGCGACGCGAGTGGCGCTACAGAATCAATCGAATTTTCGCCAACAGATTTTGATGAGGCAACCGGTAGAAAGAAGGTCGACATCGCGGCAATTAGGCTATCCTCGCGGAGTTTACCGGAAGCGTCCCCCGCGGACGCGCAGATAAAAGAAAAAATAGCATCGAGAAACGAAGCACGGAAAAGTAACGGGCTGTTAAAGATAAGGAAATGAGGTGTCGCAGGCAGCGATCCTCGAGAAGCCGGAAGGGTCCTTCCGCGTCGCAGTGGAGCACCCCTTGGGGAATTTTTCGGCCGGCGTTTCCAGCCAAGCGTTCCAGTTGCTTTTCGAATACCTTTACACTCGGACGCCCTGCTGGCCAGCCCTTTCCTCAACGAAATGGACCCTAGCGTCTTCCCTTTTTCGAATAACTACGAACCGTCCAATCGTATTTCGATCGATTTGCCCTTCGACGTGTAGCGTCCGTCTTCGACGACGTGAACGGTGTTACACGATGATTTCCTTGTTCTTTTTTTTTTTTTGGTGTTTAGAAGGGAATTTGGTAGGTGGAAGCTTGCACGAGGAATTTTTTAGTGTTATGACCTGAAGGTAGCGATCGGTGGCGAGTTATCCCATAGGTAAGAGAGATTTATGTGTACCTTGTATTTATGTGATTTATTTAGGACCTTGATTACAGAAACGCTCAAAACTGATGCGATTGAATTTTAATATCACTTAATTCTCAGTTCCTAAATGTTTTAGTTTACAGGTTCATACGCTTACAATAAACGTACAATACTGTCATTGAATTTAAACACAGTTCTTCGATAAACGTAGAGGGTACGAATATTTATAGGATTGACTGTATTTCACTCGCGTTTTTTCATATTTTATTTTCGACATATACTATATATTTCTCTACACTAATTTTGCATAATCCACAGCATCCTCCAATTTCCTTTTCTTTCACAACTGATCCCTGTCACCCTAAAAACACCTCGATGCCAGAAGAAACTAAATATTTCTTCGACATATACTATATATTTCTCTACAATAATTTTGCATAATCCACAGCGTCCTCCAATTTCCTTTTCTTTCGCAACTGATCCCTGTCACCCTAAAAACACCTCGATGCCAGAAGAAACTAAATACTTCTCTACTTAAACATATTTCCCCACTGCAGTATCGCTCGAATTACCAACATATTCGAAAAATCCCTCGATTACCTCTCGAGCATTCGCCACGTTTCAAATCACTTGGAAATCATTCTCTCGTCTCTCTCTCGTCGACGCCTGGAACAAAGGGTTACCTCCAACACTCGGTTAGAGAACACGTACGCAACGATTTGCGCAACCGCGTCGAATGATCTAGGTTCTCGAGATGTCTTACGGGGAGTACGACACGCTCATTCGGGAGACGTAATCGACCACCGAAACCACTCGATCGCTCGTTCGTTTGCCAAATAAAGGGGTGTTCGTATACTAAATAATGCATACGCTCTCTCTTTCTCTCTCTCTCTCCCTCCCCCCTGCCACCCCGTCATTAATAACCACGACAAATCGCGGGCTGCGTAACACGTTGCACAATCCTGGTATGCATTCTCCTTGTTACGCCTGGAACAGCGTGCACACTTTATTGGGCAAGTCTCATTCACCGATTCGACCGGTCGTGTGTGCGATCGTTACGATCGATTCGTTGTCTCTCTCCCTACCCCGTCACCCAAGTCGTCCCACTTCGTCCCGCGGATCCCTTCTTCGACTTCGCCTGTCCGTCTGCTATCGCTCCCCCTTTCCGGTCAATCGAAGCCGGCGTACGTGTCGTACATTTACGTACTACTAATTTTCAGTTATTTATACCTAGGGCTGATACCGACGCCACGAGGGAGGGAAGGTGTTGAAACGGTCGATGGCTGTTGAACTTGGATTCGACCGGTTCTCCTCGGTATCCGCTCCTGCCGAATCCCGACGATTTTTTAGTCGTTCGGATGGGTAGAGTCGAATTGTTTTTGTGGCTTAGGGTAGTCGCGATTCGGGTGGGTAGATTTTTGATGAATGGCGAGACTGGGTCTTGGATAGAGCGGTCAGTATTTGTTGATTAGTACGAATATTTATAGGATTGACTGTATTTTACTCGCGTTTTTTCATATTTTATTTTCGACATATACTATATATTTCTCTACACTAATTTTGCATAATCCACAGCATCCTCCAATTTCCTTTTCTTTCACAACTGATCCCTGTCACCCTAAAAACACCTTTTTATTAGTTTATATTTTGTCTCGATTGCCTTATACTCCTTATAGTTTCGATTTTTGGTCGTGGACATTTTTTGGATGTTAGGAGGATACATGGTTATACATGTCAGCCTTATACACGAGTAGTAAAGAAATTCGTTTAAACGATAGGCTTGATGTTTTCAAATTTTTTCATTATAAATATGTACACGCGTAAGGCTCGTTCGTGTACATACATGTTTATAATATGTTTGAAAACAACGAGCCTATCGTTTAATTGAGACAAATTTCTTCGATAGACATAGAGGGTACGAATACATATGAAACTGACATTTACTGACTATTACTTCACCTACTACGTATATTTTTAATATATATTTATATTACTACACGTTCGTTATGTTAACAGAACAATTCATGTTAGTGGCTGCTCTTAATACCAAAGTAAAAACGATCGATATTTTTAAATTATTTAAATACGCATTTCATCCGCTACTTCTGTACCTCAAGATAGAAAATTTCAAGTACCATTACGTCTCTTTCGATCAATTCAATTAATATTTTTACGAAAATATAAACTCTTTCCCAAATGACAGGTACACGAGCAAAAACTAAAATTCCAAAGAAACGATATTCCGAGTCAAGCCAATGAATAAATTTATAAAAAGAAGATACCATCAGAGACTCTAATAATTTTCAAAATTCTTATTCCGTCGTTCCATGGTCAGGAAAATAACAGAAAAATCCCGACCGAACCAGCGGAATATGCTAAAAGAATAATTGAAAAAGCAACGAGCCCCGAAATCGCGACCGCGTTTCCCCGGGTTGGACTTAATTAAATGTATATGTAGATAGTCGTGGAACATATAAGGGAGAGAAGTAATGCTTATACGTGGATTGAGATTAGCTCGAAGAATTATGAAGCGAGTTAAATCAACTGTGAGATTAGATCGGTAGGTACTGTTATCTACCTCGCTCTCCGTCGGTCCCTCCAGTTATTTGCTACATTAAGATAAGAATACTCCGGCTAACATCGAATTCGCGACTGACTTACAAGTGCAGCAACAAGAAACGAGCAAAGGGAAATCTAGTAGCGTACAGCTGAATTCTTCGTAAATTTTTATCGTTTCCCGGTACGATACGTTTCCCCAGCTCTTGAATCGCCCGTTGCTTATTACGGATAAAAAGAGAAAACGAGAAGTTAGGAATTTCAACCGAGGGGTGAAATTTTATTGTGCATAATAGCGTTTGTTTGGTTTATCGCGATCGTCCCTCATTCGCGAATAACTCAGGGAGGCTGCGTTTCGGTCCAACCCTTGCTTTCTCTGGGAACTTTAACGAGTCCCAGACGTGGACTTGGACGACAATAAATGAACTACTGTTTCTGACTTTAGCTGAGGAAGTCGCTGGGATTCTTGTAAAGATTAGTCGAAATATTTATGATTCACTACAACGTGGATATTGTTTGTATTCTTTTACAGTACTCGATAGTTGGAACGATTTGTTCTCCAAGAACTTGCTGACTCTTGTTAGTGAGACAATTTTATCGATCCTTGTGTTTCATTTTTCTTCTAAGTCTGCTTGAAGTTTGTTTTTACGTGCGTTTCTAACTTCCGAGTATGTGAAGCGTGGAAATTTGTTATGTGTTAGTAGGTAATCTTTAAAATTAAATCAAACGAAATAAAATGAATTTGTGATGTTATCTTGTAATTTATAATACCGAATAACTCTTTAAATAGCGTAAACTCTATCAACTTTGTATATCTAGACACAAATATCCCAGTAAAAAAAAAATCCTAGGAATACACTAAAGATATTTAGTGTATTCCTAGGTAAAATAGAGATCGCGTCTCTATGCTCACTTGAAAATTGTTTCCTCGAGAGACGAGAATGGAAATTTCTTGAAGAATCTCGCGAACTGTCTGAGACGGGATTCTCGAGCGCAATCACTATTCCTGGTCTCCCTTGCCCACCTAATTACTCCATAATGGATACATGATTCTTACAAGACTCCGAGGCGACCCCAGAGCCGCCCAGGAGCGACGCTTTAAAGCCAGCAATCACGTTGCATAATACTCCCATTAGATAACATAATCGAAAGTGGATTTATGGTAGACAACGGATGAAGTGGGATAGGAAGTTTCAAAGAACCGAAAATGTAAGGACACGATCAAGTTTAAGGGGATCCCGAAGCAACTGGAAACAACGTTTACGAATCGTTACGATTTTCTAGAACTTCCATGAAGCGCAAATTACTTTACAAATTTGACGTTGAAGCTTGTTTCGAGTGATAGTGTGTCCAGTCAGGGACCTAACAAAGAAATCGCTTGCTTATGATTTTTTTTTTGTATATATTGGTAGAACAATAAATTACGAAACAGAAAGTGCATAAGAGGTGCAGTTGAAGTTTTATTACAGTTTATAATTTCAAGATCCGATAGTTCCGTAGGTTTTACTAGGTGTTGTAGGTTAAGAATGAATTAATTCATAGTATAATTTTGAATAAATGAAACAAAAAGTGTGCATTAGAAAGGTGGTCAACAAAGGACGTAGAATTTAGTAATTCCTTGAAGGAGTGGTTTCGTCTTCGAATAACTTCAAAATTCATCTACCTAGTAGGAAACTTTCAAGCATCGTTGAATTACCATTGTTTAACTCTAGACCTCCGATTTATTCCCTTACAATAAATCACTACGACCATTGTAGAGGCGACGGATCTGTCAAAATAAATCACTATATAAATATCGCACATAATATCGAAAAAAATCACCACTACATGTGCTCGGGGAGAAATATTTTACCCCAAAGGTATCTCCACTTCAACAATAAATTCCAAGGCCGACTTTGCGTCGTGCAAAACATTTCTCACCCCTTCGACGATCCCCCTCAGACCTTCGAATTTCGATTTCTGCGTCAATTGCCACGGATTCGACTCCAAAGTGACGATTTCCATACACCGGTCGAGATCTTACTTTTGGCATAACGCGTCGCAGTGTAACGACCTAGACACGCGCAGCGAACCAATGATTGTCGGGGCGAAACAGGGTTGCGCGAACCCTTGAACGACTGACAAGTCCTCCCTCGGGACCACCCTCTCGGTGTCTCTTTAAAATCGTGAGATTTTCAAAACAGATGCACCCCCGCCGCCGCGAAATAGCTTTTTAAACTGCTCGACCAATGTAACGGCGGAGGGGCGGAGGGGTGAAGTCACCCCCGCACGCTCTGAGCTTGGCAGTAACAGTCTTAAACGGCCGTTTCATATTTTCCAGCCGATATCTTTCCGCGGGGAATGTCGCCGCTCGTCTTCTCGTTCCTGTTCAGCGTTTCGCGAATATTTATGAACAGATTCCATTTGTGATGTACACCTGCATTAAACGTTATTTTATGGAAGGCTGGAGACAGCGGACGGGTGAGCATTGCGAGATGAATTGCGAAATTAAAGAACTTTAAGGTGAATGGACTTGGTGATTCTTTGAATTGAGGTGTTTGAGGACGAGGAAGATGAGAAACGAGGTACGGAAAGCTGGAGAACTGAAAATTCGAGGACATGAAAGAATTGGGAAAGGAAGATTTGAAGAATTGAAATAATTGAAATAATTGAAATAATTGAAATAATTGAAATAATTGGAATAATTGAAATAATTGAAATAATTGAAATAATTGAAATAATTGAAATAATTGAAATAATTGAAATAATTGAAATAATTGAAGGCTTGAGATATTGAAAGTTGAAGGAAAGGAAGAAAGGTTTCGGGAATGTTAAAAGGAAGGTTCGAAAAATTGTGGGTTTGACAATTTGAAGTCTTGAAACATGGCAGAATTAACATTCTGAATAATTGAAGCATCAAAAAATTGAAGAATCGTAGGTTTTTAAATGATAGCGTAGTTTCTTTTTAAAACGACAAATTTAATATCACTTGGATTACACGTCTGTATTGGCGCCCGAGGGAAAACGCTTTAAATTTGCCTGGCAGCGAACGGGTTAAAGAAATTGAATGAAGAGAACAAAGAAGAAACACAAGCTTTGCTACATTCTCAAGATATATGCAATTTATATCATTTAATTGAAGATTAAACAGAAAATGTCTTCTACGGACGAAACATCAGCTCGAGTAAAAAATATACATTCGCATAAACATCCCCAGTCTGTATACACGTGCAATGCGAAATAAGTATTTATTTTACATTAGTGTTTTTCTGAAATACATATGCGATCCTGTCGCACAATATTTACCAGAGAATATCGCGCTGCTAATAAAGATCATGTAATGGGGATCGTGGAGATATACCGTTCCACGCGACGTCGTCCTGGAATTCTCCACAATCATTTATTACATTGTTCCGCTAATTCCGGAATCATATGCCGGACCACCCCGAGCAAATATAGCTGATATTACGCGTCTGTCAGATCCTAACAGGATTTACGAAGATCTTAATGAAGCGTAGGGTGCAAGGTAAGAAATACTCATAAATGTATGGCCACCCCTTGTACCACGCGCGGCGTTAATGTCAGAAACGTGTGTCATCGAGTTAATATATACATTTGTACGACAACGTGTCGAGTTATCCACGAAACGAGTCGTTTCGTCTTAATTGTTGCATCAGTTCTCTGGTTGTATCGACCCTCTTGTTGGTCAAATTGAATCCAGTGGAGACATTATCGCTAGAACTAACCCTTTCGTGTCCACACTTTGATGATGTGAATATCGTTCCTCTTTTTTAACGTACATGAATTTATTTTGTAGCAAGTAGTATAAATATTTATAATAACGAAGAAACAAGAATGAAGCAAGATGAGAATAAGACGAATGAGAATATTAATATGTTCATGAATTTAAATTTAAGCATCGAATACTGAAAATGTTAATATTCTCCTACTATTCCCATTTTATTCTATTTATATTTCATAGATTACACTTTGAAGAGGGTTGAAATTTAGGTTGAAATTTCGCGACAAAGCTTGTCTATAGTTATGTGAAATCTGTCTAATTATGGTACAACCCAACAGATTTTATCCTGTCGGCTCCTGTTAGAATTTAAATTGATCCGTATAGACGCGCAACTTTCTTCTTCTTTTACGGGGAAACTAATCATGCGAACGAGTTTTCATGGTCTTAAGAACAAATCAC
Organism: Hylaeus volcanicus; assembly: GCF_026283585.1. Lineage (NCBI taxonomy): Eukaryota > Metazoa > Arthropoda > Insecta > Hymenoptera > Colletidae > Hylaeus > Hylaeus volcanicus. The sequence goes on along the minus strand of NC_071977.1, from coordinate 3,687,952 downwards.
CGTTTCAAATATCGATTCGGCAAACTCAGTTGTAAACGCAGCACGTCGACAATTTAACAAAACGAGTACAGCGACGGTTGCACAGCATCGTGCCCAGACAGCGTGACACTTTGATAGCGATTCATCATGGTTTGCTACTTTTTCTTCCACATTCCGGAGGTAACTTCGTCACTCGGGTACGTTGGACATCGAATCATCGATTTATCGCTTCGGTTACCGGCTTTGCACGCACCGTTTATGGTTTGGGAATCGATCGGTTCTTTTTTTTTTTATCATCTTTCCAGAAAATTAAATGTCCAGAACGTTCTGTCGTTTCTGTAATGCAGTATCGATCAAAATATATAGATGTATATACTTGACAAACGGTATAGAAAGAAAGAATATAAATGGTTGTTTAAAAGAGGCTCTCGGATTGTTTGTTTAACGATAAAATACGTTTGCCCAATGTTGACATCATCTTTCAAGTTTAATTGCGATCATGTGTACTTTCATTTGAAATTAACAAATCGAATATATTCCATAATATTTATGTGGGATTAAAAAATAAAATCCTAAAGTCCCTTTTGGAAAACCCTATACTTAATAACTCGTGTTTCTCCATTCTAAATAAATCCTACGCGTTTGTTCGTGATCAATTTGTATCCATCGAAAGTACCTCAGTTTTATTTAAACGCGATCTAATTATAATCGTTCAGTATTTTAATTATAATTCTTTGATTAGATTCTCAATTAACATGCAATGCATTAATTAGAGAAACTATGGTGACATGCTATATTTCTGTCTTCATTCCAAGAATTGTTATTCTAAAAGCGTTTTGTGCAGTTGAAGTAACAATACAAAATTATTGTTTTTATTTCATGGAGGAATGTACTATTATTCAGGATTATTATCTTGAAAATTGTATAGCAAATAGAGCTGCATTGAACTTTATACGCACGATGCTTAGAGTGGCTGGATACTCGAGAGACCTGCAGTACCGACGGAAAGTAGCCTAATCAAATTCATTAGTACCGATTTCAGCCGTGCGATGGCGGATACTTCTACGGTGCAATTGCATTGAACTCTCTGCAGACACATCGATGCATTCAAACAATTCGAACCCTTGGAATTGATAATAACAATAGGATGCTATTGAACTTTTACTCTAATTATACATACAAATAATTTCATACAATCTTTCATATTCAAACAATGAAACAATATGAAATAGATGAAGATTAATTATAATTTAACACGAAATTTTACAACCATTGCTATAGAATTGATACTCTAATCCTCGTGAGCTTTCAAAGTATAGTATTTAGTTTAACATCTGCAACGAAGTCTTCCGTTTTGAGGTATATATTTGTCAGAATTGAATAATTTCTTTTGGAAATAATAAGTCTTGTGCGAAAATTGTTAGCTACTTAGGAATATCGATACAGGTGTTAAGCCATCATTCGGTGACTTAAAAAGTGGCACAAATGAAGATGAACAAACTTGCTAACTTTCACTTCTATTAATTTCATTGTTTCACACATAACAGAATTACATGAGGCATCGTCTTTACAGGCGAAGATCACTCATTCGGGTTATCTTCTGAACTTGAACAGTTTGTCCATTGACTGACTGCAAAATTACACGTCTGTGCTTGTAGCAACTACAACATTCAATTATGTAGAACACCTTCCCTTCGTCGTATAGGCATTAGGCAAGTCCTATCGACTTCAGATATCATCTCAAAGATCGTTCACTGGCATTACCTTCGACCTCGACTTCGCGAACATAGTCGCAACCCTGGGTGTCGTCACGAAGAAACGTTTCGGACGCCGCGGAACGATTCCGCGACATTTCAATGTTATTGCTGGCATCGGGAGGCTCACGGCGTTGAGAAACGACAGTGGCGAAGTTAGCGGGTAATTGTGCGGTTAGAGGACCCCTCTCGCGGCGTAATGAAGGAGTCGTCAACGAGGCCTATCTGCACTCAATTAGCGTGATTACATGTTCCCTCCTTTCATCGTCCTGAATATCCCGTCGCGACACCAGCGACCGGGGTGGTTGGGACGTAATTGCGCGACACTTCCGAGATTGAGCTTTATAAAAGTTTGGGAGACCGCGACGCGGAGATCCTTCTCGCAAGCTGGTCGGCTCGTTCCGTTCGCGGGCCACGGTAAATGGTCGAAATTGCGATCTTCAGAATAAAAGGTAAACGCGTGTAAACGTGGCCGCCGAGAAAGCAATGCCAGTTTGAAACTCTCCGCGATTTTCATTTGTTTGTAGGTAGGGTTTTGAAGATTTGATTAAAATTAATAGAGATAACGATGCCGCGAGATATATACAGTTAGGGCTGTCGTTTATCTTTTGACCGTTAAACATGGTTATGGTTCAGTGGTGATTTAGGCGATTCTAGCTTCGCTTTGCTTCGTGATAACTCTAAATCGCTGTTTTTTTAATCATTGGATAATAATATTCAGGACGAAGTGCTTCGAAATTGAGAGACTTAAGTAGAAGCCTATTTAAATGTATCTGAATATATTTTGATATGTTTTGATATAATTATTTAGTGTCCGCGAGACTGGGTCACGTTTGTTGCAGCAATACATCTATGTTAATAAAATAAATATGATGTAGATACGTTTGTTATCGTGCTTTGCATATAGTAGTACACTATATTAGAGAAAATATAGTAACATTTCATTAAAGGTTGTTCAAAATTATTATTTTTATTTTATGAAGGAATGTACTATTATTCAGGATTAAGAATTAGAATCTTGCAATTATATACATACATACATACATATATATGTATATATATATATATATACATATATAAAATAGTAGTATACGTAAAGCACGATACCAAATATACCTACATTACGTTCATTTTCTTAACATAGATCGATCGAAGTGCAATGCTAGTTTCACATGGTGGCCCAAGACTTTTGTACAGTACTGTATACCAACACTTAAGGCAACATACGTGACCCAGTCGCGTGCACACTAAATAATTCCCACAGTTACACGTGTCCTCTCCAACCTCTGGCTCATCCCCGCGTATAAGCGGTCTCAAGATCAGAAGCTAACGGCGAATTAGATTTGTGCTTGTCCCGCCCCGCGAAGAAGACCGACACCACTGAAAGCTTAATTGACAGGAATGACGGAGACCCCTGTGATCGATCACCGTGGAAGAGCACGGTTTGTCACTGGTTCCAGCCTCCGAGTCTGGTTCTTCGTCGCCCCGAGGCGGGCGTCAACTCTTAACCGACGCTAACCTCCCTCCATTGGTCACCCCCGAGTTACTCGATTCGTACCTTTCTCGTTTGGCGTCTCGGGGACGAAGCATTATGGATACCGCCCGGGGGCTCATTGGTATTCCGCGATGGTCCCGTTCTCGCAGCACTTTGCGAAAAAATTTCAAGCTAATAAGAAAAGCCGCCCGAAGCCAGGATGGCTTTCGGTGTACTTGGACTCCGCTAGGCCCTTTTCACGCCGCTTTGCACCGCCGGGCTTGGCATTTCTTTTTCATCTCTTAGCGATGGCGTGGGCGGCGACGATGAATCGCGGAGATTTATCGCTGTTTCGAAGCGATCCACCTTGGACAGAATCGCAAATAGATAGCGAGCGATAGGAATTTTTGTGTACGTAATGTTTCAGAGCCTCTGGTTACGAACCTGATGGTAGAATTTCAACATTTGTTCCAACCTTTACGAATAAACAGAACACTGACTTCTCCATTATCGTCCACAAGTTGAATAGCTTTTAGTTTTCTTAACATAACGCTCAGCAAACCCGAAAAATCAATCAACTTTTGCACAATTATCATGTACCGATCCACGTAAGGAAACCATTCGACATTCCATTGTTCGTTCGACTCGTACGTTCTAACTCGCCTACCTGAAACATCCCCCAACGACATCCCCTAAAGTAAGACACGCTCCTTCGAGCTCTCGTGTCAAACTTTCTTCCCCTTTCACCCGAAACTTGTAATACAAATGTTCTCCGGGGGTAGTACATATTTCCCGGCAGCCACTACACTTCAGCCGGGGTTCAGATTTGAGCGAAAACAAGAGTCGAGAAAAGACGAGCCCGGAACCGAGCCGAAGAGGAACCAGCTGGCGCTGTCCTGTCGGGGGCATTAATCATCGAAGTATCTAAATGACGGGATTCCGATGTATTACCATATAAATGACATCATATTTCTGGTCAGGTTTCCCCAGTTTGTCGGGTCGCCCTCGCGTGATGTATGGACGACGGCATATTGGCGGGGATGCCCACCTACACCGCCCTACTACATCACCCCTATCGGCTCGGACTCTTACACTATCGTCTTTCCTATCACCGTCGCTCGCTTCGACGTTTGCCCCTTTTAACCTACCGTCTTGACCGATATTGGAACATCCTTGGACAATGAGGACGTCCGTCTCGATATTATACACGCGTCGTTTATTGACTGGAAGATGACGAGGAACTACATTCCTGAACATTCGAGTCTGAGTTGTGGGAAAGGGGGATGCTTTTCTGACGCAAGGGTTCAGGGAAGACTTCTTTAGCGTTATCGTCGGTCTATTTCTTGTCCATTAATCTTGCTAGTAGAAAGTCTTCTCGAGACTCGATGTTTTGTTAGTAAAATTGTCTTCAACCCTTTGCCTTGGGCCTTCTTGTTATAGCCTATCATCTAATTAATATCCTTTAAT
>NC_071977.1:3661038-3683268 GCF_026283585.1 Hylaeus volcanicus | reverse complement strand
TTGTTTGTAAAATTGTCTTCAACCCTTTGTCTTGGGCCTTCTTGTTACAGCCTATCATCTAATTAATATCCTTTAATATTATGACTATTCGTATGATATTCCTCAACACCTCAGTTGTTCATACAGGATACATTTCTATTCCAATATCCTCCAACATCCCATTGATTCATATAGTCTATAAGTTGATTCCAATATCCTTCAACGTTATGTTCGTTCCTGTAATCCACTTTCTAATTTCAATACTGACCTTAGTAATAATTTCAGTACTTCGATCCAATTCAACCTTTTGCACCGAAGGCCTTTTTTTTTGGTATCTACCAGCAACTCGAGATGCTTTCTTAGCATTCTAACGGCACGAATGCTAAGCTTAGATTCACTTCAAAGATGAGATCACTAATTTGATATTTGAATGAAACTTAAACAAATATTATTGCTGGTTGATTTACTGCGTGAAACTTGACATTGACGTTAAGATGCGAGAGTGAGAGTAAACTTAAATATCCCTTCACATCCGATCTGTTCATACAGTGTCGAACCCAATCGAGACATCCCTCAACACTCGATGTGCTCGTCCGGTCTACAGTCTCGATTCAACATCCTTCGACGCCTCGATTCCCCTATATTTTCCTGCTATTCCAATAATCGCGTCGTTTTTGCGAGAACCCACCCAGTATACAAGGTATAAACGAGTTAACGCGAAGCCAAACGTCACTGGTATCCCCTATCCGTTCTGGCTGGCGCAGAGGTAGGCGGAGGCGGCGGTGAAACGCACATCCGCATCGGTCTCCTCTTTTTGCGCGGGGGACGAAATCGAAATTGGTTTCGGACTTGATAGTGCGCGCAATTATGTATCAACCCATACGCATGCACCGCAAACTGGCCCGGCCAAGCGGTCCGGCGGGTACATTTCAATTATTAGAGGGAATTACTCGGAGCGTCCATCATCTTCTATACTTATTTTCTGCTCGCAACCACCACACCGTCCGCGCGGCGAACACTAAAACTCGCCTTCTCCTATGCCTTCGCCATGGAGATGATCCTATGAGGTTATATGCGAGGTAGGCATCATCAGAGTGCATCATCAGAGCGGTGAGAAAATAGCCTTCAATTGTGATTACAGGGGCGGCTCGGGTTCGCCTCGGCATGGCATCGTCGAGCTCACTGAATCTGTCTACTTGTATGTTCGTCCGTGTGTCCATTCGTTCCTTTGCCGCCGCCCGATGGCCGCGTGTGGGAAGACATCGCGATTTAAGTAATATGAAGATACATCTTGTCACTGATAGCGCGGACCTAATCTGTTCCGTCTTCGACGTCGCGGTCAATTCACCTGGTCGGTTGGATGCAGTTCGAAACTCCGCGCCATATACGTACGACGATACAGGTCGGTTACACTCGGTATTCAAGTTTTATGCTACGGGGAAAATGGCAATTCGAATAGATCCGTCGGTTATGCGTTATGGGAGCAGTAAAGTTATAGACACTCTTTTGGAGTGGGAAGGTTTAATGAAATATAGCTGGCACTTCACGGAAATGATTATTCGAAGAACTTAACAAACAAACAGTCGTGAACGTCGTTGATAATGTAAGAAGATTTATAACGAGACGAGTATAGGTGCATTGAATGTACTCTTGGCAAGTAGAAGGCGAGTAAATGCAAGGTAAAAATTAATCGAGTTAGAAATTGATCGATATTATAAAGACTCGGACGAAATGAATTTTAGTTAAGAAAGAAAGCTTTAGAATTTCAATTAATGTAAGGAGATTTATAACGAGACGAGTACAGGTGCATTGAAGGTACTCTTGGCAAGTAGAAGGCGAGCAAATGCAAGGTAGAAATTACTCAAGTTGGAATCATTTTCGAATTAGACACTTCCATTGTTACGTGTGGACCAACTAGACTTCTTCGAAGGTGGTACAAATAATTCCGTTACGATCCAAAATAACAGAAGGAAATATAATTGATGCGACTTACCATATCCGCGAGGCAATGTGAACCAAATGGAAGACTTACCTGAAGATAGAAATAAATTATATAAATATCAAAGAAATCAAGAACAATCGATATACGTACATATTCGCTAGTAAAACAGCGCAAAGAAAAACAAATCAAACCAGACTCCAGTGTCTCTCTTCCAAGAAGAATCTTCTCAGTCACGAGAGATTCTATTATCCCAATGGCGACACCCCGGAAGCAATTCGTGTCCAGCTGGGTTTCGCGGTGCTCAAGTTACCGTAGTCCAAGTTACGGGAAAGGTGAAGGGTGGCAAGTGAACCCAACGTGTGTGTCTGTGTGTACGTGTGTCTGTGTGTACGTGTGTCTGTGTGTACGTGTGTCGGTTTCCTCTGGGACGAAGGTGCAGAACAATAAGGCAAGAAAGTTATAAGTATGACTAAGCAAGAAGGTGGAAAGATGCGACACAATGATTCCCATTGGAGTGATTCCATGATGAAATCCCCCTTTTCCAGCGTGCCTGGACACGCTTTCCTGTCCCTAGGCGTGCCGCATTACTAGATTAGATGGAGAGCGACCCTTAGAAAGTGCACCGTCCCCTTGATCCCAATGATACCTTCGAAATTACGCGCCATGTCCCGGGTTGCGCTTTTCCTGTAAAATTGCCTTCTCTGTACCCCAGCAAGGCAAGGTTAACGCGTTAACTTCGTCATTATCTCGACGAGTGTCGATGGCGTTGGAGACTCCTGTGACGGGTGCGGTGTTCATGATAAGTTGAATATAGAAGCAGCTTTGTTAACGTTCAAATACGAGGGTCGTTCGAATATAAACCGGAATTTTTGTACATGTAAGAAGTATACAAATTTACATCAGCGAATTATAAACAACATTCAGAGCAGATTAGAGACGCGATTGCAAAATAATGGTGGCCATATTGGAGCTGACATTCAAACAGGAACCTACGTACTTCGTTTAAAATAAAGTAAATATTATTGGTAATGAAGTATACTCCAGATTTATTCGTCGAGATAAGAATAAATGAATGCTTCAGCTTTCTCTTCACGGTCATCATCGCTTACTTTAGAGTAGTGGCTGGAGAATTTATTCGATTTTACTTTTAAGAATAAATCTGCAATTTTTCTTTGGTCAGAGTAAAGCTTGCCTGATTCTGGTTCTAACTTGCTTCAACTTGCTCCAAAACTTCTTCAAGGATGAATCGTATAGTTGAAAGTAAAAAAAACCCAATTGATATCGACACAGGAACAGTTTTGCCTTCTCATATAATAGAGCAACTTAATTCCATAATAAATAGTCTATCAACGATTTCTTCCACATTTAAATATTTAAAATGATTGAATTACTAAATTTACATACAAGCCTCCGTTCTTCAATCTCTTCGTGAATAAATTCCTAAAACGAAGAAAAATTCTTCAAAAAAATTGAACTCTGAATATTAACACAAATAATCTGTGATTGATTACTCCTGAAAAAGTTTCCCCCTATTCTCGTTTTATTGCCACCGTTGGTCTCGTTGTTTTGCCGTTATTGTTTTGCAGATCGCGAGACGAGCGAAATTTCACGCCCGCGGGGTGCGCGTAAAAGAAAAGCGACGATTAGTCACGAGCTATTAACGAAGTATCCGGCTTGTGAACTAAATAGCCGCATTACAAGGCGTTCTTATTTTACAAAGTTGCAGGCGAGGCGTCCGCGACGCTCGTTACCTAAATCCAAGTGCCGAGTATTAAAGTCTCGGCAGGATTAAACAGCATATTAAAGTTCACGGAACAAGAAACATTAGTGAAAACTTAGCATTCAACGAAGCAGCCTCCCTCGTGCGTAGTTTCGTTTCTTCGTCCCGACCGATGCTTAGGGGCGCGTGCGCGAGGTGTATTATTTAAGTAGTTCTTCTTTGAAATTTTAGTAACTTCTGTCGCTGCCGCGCTTTACGAGCGAGATTAGTATTTGGAAATGACATTAAACTCTTTATAGTCGAGATTTTATGGTTTTAATACGTTTCCAGAAATGCTTCTTTGATTCCGAATAGGAGAATTCATTTAGGGTTATCATCTCTCGATCGAAAGAGAAGAGTCTATTGTAATTTTATATGTTTACATTTTCATTTCTCCTCATCTTTAATTAAAATTACTGGCTTGTTAAAAATGAACCCTTTGCGTATGTCTACTCTCAGCCGCCAAAGCGTCAAGGCTGATGTAATTCCATAATTTTATCGGGAAACTAGAACAACGAAAATATCTCCAGCAACAAAGTGAACGTTAGACAGGAGTTTTCTCTGTACGTGATTACCTCGCGTTGTTACTCAATTATTTACCCTTGAATTTCAAACAAAAGCAGCGCGAAAAGCACGGCGATAAAAAGGCCGGGAAGCGAAGAAAGCATCTTCCCGCCTAATTGCGAACTTCATCAGCGCGGTGTAGCGGGCGCTCTTAATTAAGAATTTAATTGCAGCTGATTTACATCCGCCTCTCGAAACGAACATCTATTTTCGCGCAACTATTCAACTGGACGCGAGCAACGGGGCCCAGGCTGCACTAATTGGCTTTCGGATTTTTCGCGCAAAGGCCACGTGAGCGTATACTTCACCTGTCGGACGCTGATAGTCCCCCGTTAATAGTTTCTTTCTTGGTAAGGAGCGAAAGGCCGGATAAATTCGCATAAGAGGCAGTGCATCATCGTAAGTCAAGAGGAGTTGATCAACGGTTTGCATCTCGCGCAAGGCTCACGCGGACGCGGAGTGCCCCGTTCGTTTCGACCGGTGAAGAGAAATAGACAGAAATCCGCTGGTTAAATTAATTACAGAGCCAAGATCGCGAGCAAACCACCGCCATAAACAAGTGAGACGATCGGCTGATCATTACCTCGATAGGCCTGATAATAACATGCAATGCGCTCGGTGCACGTGCACGCCGACGCTTTTAAATGCAACCCCGACGAGACTTCCAGGAACCTCCCCCTTCTCTCCCGCCCTCTGAGAGACCCTTAAACGTCCGCGAGAATTATCCACGAGTAAATATTACAAATTATTGCAAAAAGAAATTTAATTGCACACGTTATACCGTTTAGAAGATAAAATATTCTTATTTCACAAATTTAATTTATTTGGCTTGGAGGAAAACATGTCGCAGATATGTTAAGTAGGTAGAACTTAATTTTAGTGCTTCAGAAGATGCAATTTAAAATACAAACAGCAACGCGGTTGGAAAATCGCGCCGACTCGTATAATACGGATAATTAACGCAGCCTCGTATAATCGTGTAAGCGGTAATATGGAGGGCGGGGCTGCTCGCGCGTGATTTAGGGCTTAATATTGCACATCGAGCGATGACCACAGATGAGTTTTACGAGTTGGCACAGACCGTCGATGCCGAAGGTTTCGAGCGACGCTTTGCAACGACGCGAATTTCAATTCTCCACCGTTTCATTCAAACGAAATTCGAGTATAATTCGCGGATAATTTTGCTAACAACATATTTATTTATCAAAACATTTTCCGTATTTGTCGAGTACGTTTCACGTGGAATTTTGAAAATATGTCGCAATGTGTCAGATTCGACGTCGATTTGGATTCGATGGTGCCGCGACCTTTCTGTAACTCGATGTTTGTTTTCACAATTCTGTTCACAAATATCGGAAGAAAACTGAGCGAACGGATACCTTTCTCGCCCACTGCAAAGGCCTTCGAGTCGTCGTCGTGCGATCCATTTAAAACAAACCAACTACCAACAGTCAAACTATCCTTCCTCGGTTATTATTTATCGCCGGCGACGCAAATTAATGCAATTAAAGACACTTTCTCGCCCGCTCGACATCGCTCATCCCCGTAAAAGCACGCGTTCGCCCGGGATACACCTTTGTCGCAGCCTTCCCCCTCGGTAAAAAGGGAAGAAAAAACAGGAGGCAAAACAAACGAAACATTTGATGGACAGCGTAGCAGCCGGTACAGAAGATTACGGAAAGCCAAGAGGGGAAGAAGAGAATCCGATCCCGTGGCACGAGGAATCGGGAGGGAGATAGGGGGAGTTAGGAAGAAGCGAACAGTGCGGAGGAGATGATACAAAAAGATGAAGATGAGAGACGAGATTGGTGAAAGATCATCGGAATCGGAGCTGCAGCAGAGATACCAGGGGACCCTGTTATGGCAGCGGCTCTTCTTGCCCGTCTTTACAGGTACACGCGGAGCAGTAGGACAAGCTTTGTAAAAGGGGCGTCACAGCATTCAACCAGTCTACCTACCTACCTACGAGTGAAGAATGAACTGGCAGGAACGTGAGACGACTTCCGGAGTAATTCGATGATCGCGATGACGTCAGCGGCGCAAGAATCGAAACCCTCGGCGTTAATGATCGCGACGAATCGTCGAACAGTGACGGGACTGACGCGATACATATTGATGATACAGAACTCTTCATTAGCCCCGAAGACGCGTGTCTTTATTTCAGCCCTCGGACACGGCGTTCCCTTTCGAGGGCAAATAAAAATGTAACTTGATCCTGGGATGACTTCTGAGGTCACTCGGGAGCCTTGTTTATGCCAAGAGCGCCTTACGTGAATTTGGAGTACCAACGAAAAGGAAGTTGCGTATTGTTTGTGGACAAGGACAGATCGAAAATGTTGGAATGACAGTGCACTAGAAATAATAGGTTATTTTACTAAATTAATGTTGGGTAGAGACATTGGGAACTTGTTTCGGTGGATGCCAATGCTTGCATTATTGAAATAATTTGATATGATAAAATAGTCAATCATTGATCAATTGAATTCTAGTAGAAAACGAAGAATAGAAACCACGTGAATGTCAACATATCAGAAACAATAGTTTACTTCGATCAGAAACTTCTTTTGGAGGATGTTAGTGGTTGCATTATGAAAATAATTTCATCTTAATCTTTATAAAATACTTCTATAATTGATTGAAAGAATTCATTCGTTTCAAATGGCAGTTCAATTAACAAAGAAGGATTAGTTTCAGAATGTAACAAAAAATATTAAGACAGCTCTCTACAGATGTTGCAAAACGTGTGCTTCGTTTAAAGGGTTTCATCTTCAGAAACTGATAATAAATTGGGTGATCATTCGATGAGAAAGTGCAATTTCAATTTATCTATAGAAACTTTTGAGATAAAGCGTGTAAGTAACGCACAGATTAAAAGCAAATTTGTCAGATAAACGAGTAACGCCGTTTGCGCCGGTATGCAGGGAGGAAAGTAAAAGTACAGGGGCCTGGTCTGTGATGAAACGCGGCCCCAATGACCCGGCAACATGCGGTGCAGAGGAAACCTGAGACTTTAACGCGTGGTAGATAATATCGTCGCTGACATCTACGTTAGCGCAGCGAAGAAATACCGGTCCGTCTGAAGCCTTCGTCTGCACCGACTGTTATCACGGTTCTGCATTTGTCAAGTATTCTCGAGAAGGGAATTTTCTACCGGAACGGTATTATTTTTAACAGTTGCCTCGAATATTTTCATCGCGACGAAAATCCAAGAATTAAATCAGCGGAAGATGATAAAGATAATTTAAATTCGAATCCTCTACAAATTCTTATTATTTAAATGCGATGGTAAATACTTACGAAAAATTGTTTAGAAAAATGAATTGAACACAAGAGCCTCTCTTACATCTTTGTTCGAGAAATTTTCGAGTGAAGAACCGTGCCTCGATGGGAGTAAAAGAGGGATGATCTCCGTTAAGACATATTGAGAATTTCCGAGCTGCGCGCAAATCAGGAGAAGACGGGTGTGCGTAATATAATGCGTGATGCATGGGCACGGCTAGTTGGAAACACGATGTTCGTAATAAAAGAATGAACTCGTTGGTATATGGGATCGTAAAGTCGGGAGCGGTTTACGGGGTTGCGCGGTGTAATGCGACAGGGGGTGAAAAGCGTTGAATATGCAATAACGTTATACTCTCGCTTCAGATCCGACTTTTCGCCTTTTTCATCCGAACTCGCACTTCTAGATGGAGGAAACACTATTTCTTCTTGACATAAGCAATAATAAATAATAAGTAGTTAAAGACTAGAACGATCAACCCCTAAATGTGCTGTCTTGCCTCCAAATTCTTCGAAATATTAAACTTAATTCTTGCTTGTAAGAAGAATATAACAAAGCAATAATTTCAAGTCGTTACAAGCAATACATTTCATATTATAAATTATGAAAATGGTTTTAATACTATTTCAAGACCCTGTCAATGATTCGTCCATCTTGTTATAAATATCTTGATTTTTGCTCGAAAGTACACAAATTTTTAATTTTCAATTGCTTTTACTCAATCCTCCTTGTAACATTTTTCACGTGTCCCATTTTTAGTTTATGTGTGTTTCGTTTGCTTTTCGTCGCATTTGCATAGAATTGCAAAGGAACTTGATGCCTCTAAAAGCTGACAAAATTTCAGGAGATAAATTATTGAGCCCCTATACGAGCCACGGTGGTTCGTTAAATTTTCCATTGCACTTCACCGAGACGAGGCTGCATTTCACTTTACGCCGAGCCTCCGGGCAGCAAATGTCGCCTGAAGGTAAACATAGCTTGAAATGCTCCCTCAGGGACAAATGAAGTGGGCAAAATATGTGCGTGACAAAGGCAAGGAAGGAAGAAAATAGAAACGAAATTCTTATTGTCACTGTTCCCACTGTATCCTTCAACTTCAACGATGTCTCTTCCTTATTAAAAAATTATCGTTCAATCATAGAAATCAATGCTCTGCAACTGTATATACAATTAGGGAGAATGTTAGTTAATTAGGAGCTTCGAATATTCGCAATATTTAACTTAAATGATTGAAAAATATCGAGTAGTAATTATTTTGCACCGAGCAACCATTAAGTGCGTTTGTAATTACTGCCACGTTTATCCGAGTTTATATTTTTACAGGCACAGATAAAGAATTGAGGTTTAAATAAAAGTATGCTTCAGACGAAACACTAAACAATTTTTTGATAAAAGTAGGGATGGATTCTTTAGATATAAATGAAGTCAGACTTTTTTTTAGTACTGATAGAATCAAGTAGTTCGATAGTACGTTGTTTGATATTAGATAATATTTATTTACCATAAATGCATAAGCATCCACGGAATCTAGTAATTACAGTGTCAGAGCTTCTCTAGTTCTTTTCTCCATACAATGTTGTCGATAGCTTCTTCGGACTTTATACATTTGTTTACATACATTTCAAGAAAACAGTTCCTTTGATAAAGAAACATTAATTTTATCAACCTAACCAAATTTTCTGAAGACTATTCTGTTTAATTCTTTTAATCTGAACCTATCTGAATTCTTCATCCATCAGAGAATCTGAAAGAGAATCACTGATTTCAAGCATAAAGTCTGCCCATGTTGGACACTGTGGACAAGCTCTTTATTTCCTGGTGGGACCAGTCAGAATTCGTGTTCTACCTACGATTACCGAAGTACATACAGCGGTTCCTTAGGTACTCTGACGCCAGAAGGACACATAATACCCTCATCCTTTTTCGCGACATGTGTGCGAACCGCGTTCGAGCATTACAAATATTGAACTTGTCGGAGCGGCGCGGCGTTCAACGAACGACTCCCGACTGAAACCAAGAAGAATCGCATGTGATCGGTACATATCGGGATGCGAACTTGTCTATTCGTCGTAGATCGTTGCTTCAGCCATTACGCAAACAGTATAGCCATTGTAGCCCTTTAGTGTCCACAGAATCGTTTTCTTCGTAAGTCAGTTTCCAGAATTTGTTAGTAATCGATGGTATTAACACTTTACCGATCGGGAGCCTATTAATAGACTTTTTTCTAGGACTTCTGTTATTGAGATAACATTCCATCCTCCCGTCATTATACGAGCTATGAAATACATATTATATAAATATTAATCACAAAACAAAAAATATTATTGAATTTAATTATATGTCCCTTTGCCACCGATTGGTAAAGTGTTAAGGTAGCAGTTGTGTGTTTTTATTTGAAAACTTGTACTTGTGATATTTCTATGATTATCCGATTTCTACGATTGTATATAACTTCCTGTTTTGTTCTCTGTTTCCCTAATTTAACAACCACCCGTGGCTTTAGTCATTAAAAATATGCTTCGCGTTAAAGACAATATATTTCGACGTAAACTTGTGAAAATTAGACAGATCTTTGTCAACCGCTCGCAATATTTCTTTGGTTGGAAAAAAATTCTGTTTCGAGGAGGTCGTAGGAGCAGAGTTGTTGCGAACAGCAGCTCGATTCGATCCCATCTCTACTTTCACGGATGGGGACGCGTCTCTTCTTGTCCCTGACCGAGGACGGTGCGCTTACCAGGCCGATAGCGTTTCTTAGAACGAGGCAGAAGTGTCCATCAGTGGCTCGTGGAACTTTGCTCGGGTAAGAAAGTGGTGAGCCCCGTTGTCTTTGTGGCTACCGCTTCTCGGAAACCATCGAGCGAAATTCAGAAATCGTATTTCATAGTAGACGCATGGTGGTTTCAGCCGGGATGGCGCTAAATTTTAAGGGATCACCCTCCCGCGTCACCTTTCTCGCATTCTAAACGACCGCAGAGGTTTTCCATAACTCATGTTTTTCGGGACGAGCCCTTGTAATCTTTCGGGTAATCGTCGTTGCTACGGAATTATTTGTTTTATAATTAAATCACATTGGATTTTTAGTTATTAATACTGTTACAATCTCAGAAAAAGAAAGAGTATTTATTATCGCCTCTCGTTGTCAAATATATTCGGTCTTTTAACACAAAACAATCGCAACGAAGCTATCGAATCTATATTTTTCAATAAAATTTTGTAACGATTTGAAGATAACTACGTAACTTGTAAACAACTAAACAGAGCGATGCTTATTTACAGAAAATTAATGTAAACATTTTTGTTGCACCGTTCTCGAAATTTGCATTTACCGAGGCGAACATGATCGAACGCGTCTCAGTGACTTATGGAAGGGCAACGTGCACCCCGGACACGAGGAGTTTCCGTTTCGAAGATTAACAAAATGCGCTCATTAGTCCACTCGGTGGCCAATTTGTCGCGAACTCGAATCCCAACGAGGCACGAACGCACACCTGCGGAAAGGATTCACTGCGGAGTAATGGCTTCGTGTTCCCGATCGGGCAAACACATTGGCGTAGCTTCAGCGAGAGCACATGACCTCTGAACACCGCTAAATCAACACCACTGATCTGACTCTCTTGGAGCGAAGCCTGGCAATTATTTGCCCCGAGATTTATGAGTTTGTACGGCCCGGACAGCATCGGCTTCTTCGTACAGGTGGGGAAGGGCCCGAGCGCGCAGCTCGCGCGTCTTTCTTTCCCTCGCGCTTTGACTTCATTTATCTCAGAACGCACTTGTTCACCCGGCCAAGAATCACTTTTCGCATCGGTAATTACACGTGCGCGGGCAATCTCTCAATAATTCAATCGCTGGATGATTGCGATGCACGAGCCGCGCGCTCAACTTTTTTATTTTAACCAACTTTTTGCCTTTTAAATTCATCCTCAGCGCCGATATCGCGGCGCTGGGTAATTGCCAGGCGCGATTTTTGCGCCGTTTTCGCGAAACGCGATAGTTTGATGAATCGTACCTCGGGCCAAAGAGGCGAGAGAACGGGATAATCGTTTGGAATCGTTCGCGCGCTCTTGTTCCACCGAACTTCTCGCGAGGACAGTGTTTAGGACTGACTCTTGTTAATGCGCGCTGCGAGAGCATGGTTAATAAACGGGGTGGCGCGTCAATCTGTCGGAAGATGAATGAAATATTGTTATTTGATCGCTTCTAATTACGTAGTCCTTCGTGAAGGTGACCGACATTAACTTCACAAAGACTTTGGATTTCAAAAAGGCAATCCGAAAACATTTAAATATTTGCATCAGGGATCGATTTCAAATTTCTGAGATACAGAATAAGCCAAAAATATTTGAAATATTTCTAACAAAAGTCGTCCTCCCAAAAGCCTTTCCAAAATTCAATATAGGCCGAAACTTTCGCTCGCATCGTTCCCACGCAGAGATCAGAACAACAGAACCGAGGAGAACGAGCATAAGCTCGAGTTACGAGCGAGGAAGTTCTTTTTTTTTTTTATAGCATTTTTACGTCGCCTATGCCTAGTTCTTGGGGCGGGCAAACGGTACCTGTCGAGGGATGAAAATCAACCCCCTTCGGCGTACTTGCAGTGTAAACAAATTAAGGAATCGTCCACCGTCTCGGTTTACGACCGCAATACACGCGCTGAATCTTTTATAATACAGCGAGCAACAGGAGAACCGAAAGTTCCTTTTACTAGGAGCAGTCTGAGTGAATTTTAAAATTGGCCAAGGGAAACCTCGGTAAAACTCTTTCCAAATTGAAAAAGTTGAACAGTTGACGCGGATAGAGAGAATATGATGCCAAAAATGTTACTTCAAAGTCACGTGAGAATTTATTTCTTACGAGAGTTTTCCCTCCAAACTTTATTCATTTGGAATCTTTGGATATCTTCATTTAAGTCTGCACTTGGTGTACGAAAATAAGTTTTCAGACAACCAGATATCAAATAAAATATCACCGGACTCGATTATGTTTCAATATCGATAATAAAAAATCACATCTTAGAAAATTCAAGGCAAGATGAGATTTCAGTAGCAACATCCATCATCCATTAGATCCAGTATCCAAGAAAGTGAACATGTCATTCTCGCTCAAGTTCAACGCATCTCAAAACCAAAGAAGGGGAACGAAATTTTGACACACGCCACATTTTAACCTCCGTTACATTCAGAATCCAAGAAAATAAACTCTCAATTCTCATCTGAGCTTGTGGCACCTTGAGTCGATAACCAGTCCTCCCAAGACTGTCCCAGACCCTGAAATCCTCCACGACCCTTAAAAAGCCACCTCGTCCACTTCCCTAAGTACTCCATGCTTCTTCCCCGATCCAGCGAGAGCAGTGTCTTGTAAATGGAGGGTGGTCCCGCGATTGAGTAATTATGACGCGATTGTGGTCGTCGGGGGGTCGTCGTTGCAGAAACGGGATTCAAAGAGCAGGAGGGAGGTGAGGCTGATTCGTCAGAGACGGAAGGTACGAGGCCTTCGGGGCCGTAGTTTTAGGGGCGAGCCTGCTCTCTTATTGCTCCCCGAGTGGCCGCAAACCGAAGTTTGATCAAATTCTACTGCGCAGGCATAAAACTGACCGGTTGGCCCCAGGCCGTCTCGGGTTATGGACCCGATAAATGATTCATCCATACCTTAGATACGATACCAACCGTAGCGTCGATGTGTTTTCAGAGTGCCTTCGATCGCGTCTTATGGATCCTAAGTACGGCTGGCTGGTGTCTCAACGGCGTGGTGTGCGTACGGGTTTTCTACGCTCATCATAGTCGCCAGACCTTTTACGAGCGAGCGTCGACTTACGCCTAAGTCCTCGGCCGCGTTTCCTTCCTCGTACTTTTCCTAAGCCGCTAAATCCGTTCAATGGCGGCTCGTGCAACGCTACCGTGGCTAACCGAATAGTTCTGCACGCGGGATCTCTAACGACCTCGGAGATTCTGTCTAGTGCAGGAACGTAAGGCGCGTTTAGGCAGGGATGACGTCGCGTGCTGTGCGACCATTGCTCTGTATAGAATACACACGTTGCAGTCGACACATTTTTTCAATATCATAACTCTTTTACTTAAGAAATAAATTTGTACGAAATTTTTAGTAAGTAGTAATATCGGATGCGTTTTAGGTATTATTAAAAAAAAAATTGCTTTTTAATAATTATCATAAAATTTTATTTAAAAATTAATTTTAACAAAGTTTTCAGTATCTTTCTCAGGCACCGGCAAATTAAGCGAAAAACACTTGAAGGCAATCGAGTTTAATACATCGACTATTGATGTAAATACTTAAACAGATAAAGTAGATACAATGTATCAAAGTATCAAAGCGATCCTTGATGTGTTAAGATAAGAATATAGTTATCATTTTTGATAATTGATGGAGAGATAAAAATATTTGTTGTCCTCTTCACGCTACATCTACCATCTCGTTTCCCTCCGAAGATATCAATCCGCTGGACCCTGCCACATTTCACCGAAAAGAGATAGCTCCAGGGGAGAAAATATGTCTCTTCAAGGGTACGGAGCAAGACGGCCCCATTACGACGAACGAAGATATCCTAAGCGCAGTTCACGTGAGATATTTCTTTCAATATAACGGAACATCCAGCAGACTTTGGAGCGGAGAGCCGGTCCTCGAGCCGGTGGCTCTTGCGGACAATCTTGCAGAAACAATTCCGCAAGATGTCTGGAATGCGACGACCTCTGGCCACAGGGAGCCTTGGATCACCGAACTGACCATCTCCTTTGCATAATGACACTCCGTTTCTCCCCCGAGCTAAGTCGTCGCTACCCTGGCCCGAAAACTACGCAACCCCCGAGCACACGCACGCCGAGGCCACCCTACGTCGTACCCTGTGCTTACACGCTGCAATAACAATAATATCTATATATGATAGCAGCTACGTCGCGTCATCCTGAACTTCTCCGTCCAGCCAGCACGTGGATTTCATACATAAGAATGACTGGCTCTCGGCTGCGGGGGATCACCATTCAATTGTATCGAAGTTTCGACAGACCGGATCCAACTACAATTTCGCGGAAACTAGAACAGCTGGAAAATACGGTGGAGTTCGAAAGCGGTCCGAGGAGCTTTGGTACGAACAAGGATCCTTGTTTTCCTCGAAGCTCTGGTTATAGACTCGTGGTACATTCTCGGACGTATCTAGATTTAAACGTGCGATCCTAATTGAAGGAGGAAGTTCTTTTGTATTTCGAAAAAAAGATTTCTCAAGGGACAGGTTCTTGCATGACGAACACTGAATAGCGATACGAATAGAACTAAGGGAATGACATTTATAACAGATTTGGACTCGTTGTACTCGTCTATACGTCTATCTTGAAAAAGAACTGCGGGATTGAATTTTGCTCAATTTCCTCCAGAAAAAATAATTCGACCAGGAATTCTAGGGGCCACGAAGAACGCGAAAGATGTAAATGAGAAATTACGTTCGGTTAGTTGGCGCCTTCGTAAAATTAGAGAGAGCGCCGCGGCGTTTCGCGTGCCGCCTTTCTTTCGCTAATTTAAATGTCAAAGCGACTTGTTTGATTATTTGCTATGCAAATGAAATTGTTTAAGACGAAGCTTGGCTGAATCGATGTCGACGGTACCTGGGCCAACAGGAGCAAGCCGGGGGAGGGGGAGGGGATTATTCCGTTGCGTTAATTGGATCAAGGAGTCGGATTGAGGAGCGATCCTCCTTCGGTGCACAACGGGGACTCAACCCTAGTTTAATTATGTTTCCGGAGTTTCGAGCATGTCGCAATAATAGCGATACAATCCGCGGGACGCGCTCCAATTATTACCGAACCGCAGCCAAAAATTAGAATAATCGACGTTCCGCGAAGGTAGATTCGCTACTTAAAGGGTTACACCGCTTTGGTCGTTTCAAAAAATTGATTTCTTTTTATAACGATACATTGACGATTCCTGAACCGAATTACTAAGAAGAAGAAATCATGCGCTTTCGTACTTTCTTAAGTTAAATAATTCGTACTTTCTTAAGTTATATAAACTGATACATGGTGAAATGGTCTGCATTCTTGCACAAAGCTCATTTGCAATAATATCGTACATTACCGCAAATAACCCTCTCCGTGAAGCTCGAGTCAGCTTTCCCGAAAAAAGAAGCACCGAGAGCCACGACGCATTTACGAAATTGACGATTTTAACAGTGTACGGAGTCCATCGCGTCCCGATTTGCATAATTATCGTGCGTGGCCTAAAACGGTCGGCTGAAAATCTCCCATTTTTATTCGCCGTAATGGTCATCTATCTTTTTCCCTCGGCGAGAGACGAGCGGCCAGGAAAAATTGTACGCCACGGGGCCGAGTATTATAATGAATTTCACGGATAAGGATCGCGCGTAAACTCAGCAACGACAGTTTTAGGAGGCTATGATCGCCGCGTGAATATTCATCCCAAGGAGAGCAACATCGGCCCGTCCTTGTAATTAGCGAACAAAGACCGACGCAAAAAGGATCATCGATACAATATTTTTTCTAAATGCGGTCAACATGTGACACCGACACCCGTGAAATTAATATCGATCATCGGTAACGAAATGAAAAAGACGACGGACACTGCGTAATTAATACAAAAGGCTTTTCAATGGTGAACCTAACATTTCATGAATATTCTGAGTATCGTAATTGTATTTAAATGTACGAATTCCCACCATCTCAGGATTCTGTGCATTTTCTAAACAAGAAATTAGTTTCCGACGATTCGTAATTAAAGTAGAAATTCACTACGAACCGTTCGATGGGATAACAAACAATGATAGAGACCCTAACGCGTTCTAAATTTAAATGCGTTATAAATCTGCTCTCGTTTTATGATTAATTACATTCTACTACTCGCGTCGTGTCGCGTACGAAATCAGAGAGTGATAAGTACCACTACCGTGACGAAATGTAAACTTTAAATTATTAATAGAAGTTCCGACTCCTTCGTTAACGCGCGCTGTTCTAAATTTACATATCTTCTACAAGTAATTACTCACTATGTATATTATATTCGAAGTCACGTAGTATTGTCGTTAAAGCGAGGAACGCGTAAAAAACTTTCTCTTGTTAGCGAAACTTTTATGAGGCTTGTGTTAGGTTTAGTATTAGCCAGTCCAGCCGAGAAATGAAATTTAGTTTCACGTTTTGACGTAGGTACTGTAATTCTAAAGAAACGATGGGTCTTCCAATAAGAGATTCGCGATTTTGTTAATAACAAAACAAAATGAAAGACACACGAACGACGTAATCTTTCACGTTTAAATGTAATCGTGTATATATTATATTTTATATTTCGTGCCATTTATGTTTCGTTGAAAAATAAAATCTTAAAGCTCTTACTAGAAAACCCTTTCGATTTTCATTAGAAAAACGAATGGTTTCAACGATCGACAGGAAAGATGTGCGATTATTCTGAATCACTCTGGTGCTAATTTTTTTTATGAAAATTCAAAGTACGTCACCGACACATTTTCTAAGTAGAATTGAAAAATGTGCAATATTTTCTGTGTCACACTGACACTAATTAAAAATTTTGCAGAGGTGCAACTGCGGTTCACTGGAGTCGTCATAGGAAATTCGAGGAGCAATCGTCAGAAGGGCGATGGGGACTCACCCTTTCGACCGCTTCCTCGAGCTGCTGCTATTCCTCTCACTCGAGAGCACTCCGCGCAATCTGCCGCCTCGCATTTGCATACATAAGCTATTAAGCAGCTCTTTTCATTTCCTCTCGTTTATGACAGTTTAGTTAGAATAATGTTTTACAAGATTGCCGCGCGAACAGCGCTCCGCATAATGACATTTCTCCGTCTGATTAATGCCCTTCCGCGTCGCCATCGACCGTCTTCCAGGAGCGATTTAAACCAGCTTTGGAAATCGATCCTGATCGATGGAACGACGAGAACTCTCCAAGGTACTGCTACCAGCGGAACATATCTTTCACGGTGCTCTACGACAGAATTTTTATGAAATTCTTCAAATTAAAATTCTTCATTTATTTCTCTTCCTGTTAAGGATATCCTGTAAGGATAAGGTTGGCATCAGATTATTTCGTAAATTGGCGAGTATTTCTCAAAGTATGTGAAACAGAATACGATGATGCCGTTTACTTCGAATAATCGATACATTCTTCGTTATCGTAATTTAATTTAAATTACAATGGCTCGGTCGTGATTCAAATTTCATACAAATTGTAATCGTTTAGTTCAATTAAATTGAAAGTTATCAAATTAAACATAATTTCATTTTAAATAGAAAACGAAATACGTCATTCATATAGCCCATTCACTGCCAACTACGAAATATCTCTTAGTTCGAATTGATTCCAATTACTCGGGGGATGAGTTTATGGCCTTTTGAGTCACGAATTACGAAGATCGTAAATTCTCTTTTTGAAACAACAAATTTAACGTCACTTTTTATTATCAAATTAATAACCTAGATTACACATCTGCATTAAATCTTGGCGTCCTAGGCAAAACGCTTTGAACTTGCCCGGAAGTGCTTCTAATTACGCGAAACTTAGCATCGCAATGTGAAGAATTACTTGACCAATTTCGATACCTTCTTATAATGATATCCAAAACCATTCGTAAAATTATAGTATCTCGTAGATTCGATCCTTCTTATTCTCGTAAGATATCCAAGTAGAAAGGAAAAGTTTTGATCGACGGTGTTCCGTCTCGCGGACAAGTTTTTATTCGCTCTCGCGCATTCCAAAACTCTTGCGCAAGATATTTAATAACTTTTTGTACATTGTGTCTCGCATGTGGTCCGGCGATGCGCAAGAAACCGACTCGACGTTTTTATTGTTCCGTTTTATGAACACAGGGGCGACTCGTTTCGAAGGAACGCGTCATTATTTACGATACTGCCTCTATTTAAAATGATACCGCGGCTTAAGACGCGAAATTTATAACCGCGAACGCGCCATATGCGTTCCTTTGTGAACGGAGAAATGTCTCGAGATATCCGTAACGGATACGAGGCACTTGTAATTCATGAGTACCCGTAACATTATGTGCTAAATATCTCTCGTTACTCTTTCTACCACAACCGCGACGTCACACCACTTCTGGTGTGTAATGTCACGGTTACGTAATCCACGGATGAAAGTTTCCTATAAAGTTCGCGCGCATGCGGCAATCGCCGCGCTAAATTTATGTAGTTGGAAGTACTGCAATTTTATTACATTCGAGGCTACCGCGATTTCAATAAAATTTGTATTGACGTTTAAGAGACGTGGTCGTAGATGACGTCTTTTATACAGAATTCACTGTACTTCATCAACAAGTCGACATTTCGACTCGAAAAAAGTCTGCTTCTCCTCAAAATACATACAAATCAATACATAAACAGTGAAAAAGCTGTCGTGAACAGTATTTAGGAGGAAGCGTATACACGAAGAAGCGCCTACTTCTAACTACGTCCAGTAGAAGGTATCTTTTTCATCCCTTTAAAAACAGCGTCGCGATACTTTCAACGTCGCAGGAACTCGCCAGGAGTCTTATTCCAAGAAGCGATTGGCAACGTCGTCGCTCAGAAATTCAGGCTGGAATAGGCCAGGCGATTCTCGTTTCGCGTTCGTTTCCCTCGGTACGGATCAGGATATCGACTTGACGTTTCCTAGTGCTTCCCCTCTTCGAGGACGAGTCGACGGCCAAGTACGAGGCCGTTGGCGGCGTTTAAAAGCGCGAGAGGGGCCGATCTAACGCGCTTCGGCATTTGAAGCGTTCCGTTTAATTAGCGCTAGTGTGTTTTCTCGCAGCTCGTAAAAGGAAGCGGCGACGGCTGTCGGCCTCTCTCGCCTGCTCCGCCGCGCGAGGGGCGGCGGGGAGGAACGGGCGGGAAAAAAATTTCCTGGCCGTTTCGCAGTAATTAAAAATGTTGTAATAAAGGCGGGGAGGTTCCTTTAATTCGTAACGGCTTATATTTATAGCGTCTTGCGACTAATAATACGCCCTCCCTCGTCGCGGCACAACAGGTTACCCGATGCACCGCCGCCACGCCTCGAGATTCTATAGTTACGCGCTTAATTACCCATCCTGATATACGACGTCGATCGAGAGAGCGTTTATTAATCGCGCCTCGGCTTCTTTCACGCGGCGATATCGGCGCGGGTCTTAATGAAATCTCGTCCCGACGCGACCGTGCATCACGATTGGCGAGCGTCGCCGGTGTCAGGGAATCAGTGGTACCTGGGGACTGACGATTCCGAATCGATTTCACTGCGAAATCCATCTCTTTAGAGAGCTCCGTCTAATTTAGAAGACAGGTACTTTGAAATTAGAAGAAATTAATTCCTGTTCGATACCCACCGAAAGTGAAGCGTTTGGAGTGTTTCAGTCTTTCAATGCAGACTTTGCAAACATTGAATTATATTAATATCGAAGTGTCTCGCTATTCTTATCCCACAAGAGGATAGAAACTTCCGCCTCGTCTCATTTTGGTAATACAAATACGTTGGCAGTCAGGAAAGAGAAACGGTAGCGATATAAATCCCACTTTGGGTCGAGATACGTATGCGTTTCAGATAGAAGCTGTTATTCATAAGCAATGGAGCTTAAATAATACAGTACGCCGCTACGTTACTGAAACATTGAAGGTTCTGTAAATATTGTATCGGTTCAGGGGTGAATCTGCATACTTGTTATCTCCCTTTCATGTATAGTTCATTTCAAACAGCCGTTTCTGGGAATTCTTTGTAAAGTTCTCTGGCATACCTATCGCAAAATATATAACAAACTACATAATTCTGAAAGAATTAAATTTCACACCTTATCCTAAGTTTTACGTTAATTTACGTCCTTTCCAACGTAACACGATACCCTAAAAATTCGAAAATTACGTAGAAACTCTTGTCAGCCCGTGAAAGCGCGATAACAAAATTTCCTACGGCGACCAGTTTTCAAACAGGTTACACGGATTCTGTCGTCAAAGAGAAGTGCGTTAACGTTCGCGTCGTTTGCATATCCTTTGGAAGCACACCACGGGTGGAAGAGTGTAATCCGTTTCAGTCGCTCAGTTTATTCTGCATTGTGTTAATACGCGCACAATGGCATAAGATACGGTGTCCATGTAGACCAGACGCGCGGGCTATTCAAAAGTAAGTATGCAATTGAAGAAAAATGCGTATCCTCTCGTCGGACCGCTCAAAAGCTCGGGGAAAGCATTTCCATACATTTACAATTCTATTATGCATTTCTTTATGGGGCCGACATTATAATAATGCACGGACCAAACGCGGAGGCTTATTAGTATAATAGTTATCGGTTCGACGTTCGACGGACGCTGCATTAATTACGCCACGATATTCTCCATTATTCCTTTAATTGCGACCGCGAATCGAGAATTCCTCGGTATAATTCGCAGCGTTTATTGCGGTACGAAGTAAAATGGGGCAAAATTTTGTATGCGTGTTACGGAAACCAAACAAAGCGAAGGTGTAACGATTTATTCGCGACGATTGTTCGAGTAATTTAGGATAAGGTCTGAAATTCAATTCTTTCAGAATTACGTAGTTTATTACCCGAGGCAGCTATATTTTCGGCTGAATTTAAATTCCACGAAATAAAGTTAACTCATCGGGATCGAATAATCGGACTAGATTCGTGCGTTACGATGCAAACGAGAACGCTCAATAAAAATGAAGACGAAAATAAAAATGAACATGAAAAGGAAAAGAAAGAAATAGAATTCCACGAGACATCGAGACGGGTAATTTCGGAGGGCGGAGGGTATCCTCCGGAAAAACTCTGCCGATTCCTAAGTAGAAGATAACATCGGCTATAGGTCTTCAATGTTTAATCGCCTGTCAAATTCACGGTAGGCAGAGCTCGCTATCAATTCTCCCAGGGAGCGTGGTAGAGGGACCTCGACGACGCTCGAGACTCGAGTGCTCGTATCGATAGGCACTGAATATGCGAGAGAAGTTACATCCAGCGACCCAGAGAAGCGTTGCTTTTAATAACCATTAATTTCAATGGGTGGGAGGGGGCCGATGCCGGAGATCGCCATTACGCCGAGGGCGGCGAGAAAATAGGCTGCATCTTTCAGACTCTCGTATTTTCCTGATAGCACGGGCTGTTTGATCCGAACGATACGCGGGGGAAGGTGGGAGGAGGGGGCCAACCGATCGCCGTATGTATTAATTTGCTCAAGGGGGTTCCCGGTGCGCAAACTAATTTGTTTATGAGAATTGACTACCGCGGATGCGAGACATTGTGACCGGTGCTCGCCGATAGCGTTGAGACGATCTTATCTGAAATTGATATCTGGGAGGATATCGGATGTATGGAAAATTGCGCGGGGTGAAAGGTGATGAATAGATTGTGTGTTTTTGGTATTTATGGCGTATCCTGTTATGGAACGCGTACGTAAAATGGGAGTGGGGTATGTTTAATAAATGATTTAATAAGGGAGAGAGGAATTCTGATACGATAACGAATAAATGAATTTTCGTGGATTAATGGATCAGAGAATTTTAATAGAATAGCGAACAAGGGAATTTTAATACAATAATAATCGAAGAATTTTGATATAATAACGAGGACAAGAGTTTTTATGATATTCTGTGTTTACAAGGTCAGTTATTTGTTTGAAAAAGATTTCGAGTGAGAAGACAAAAAATATCCTCTGAAATCAAATATATGGATATTTACAACGATCGACTAATACAAAATCACAGGAAATTTCTTCGAGT
>NC_071977.1:3655947-3661028 GCF_026283585.1 Hylaeus volcanicus | reverse complement strand
GACTAATACAAAATCACAGGAAATTTCTTCGAGTATAATCTCCACAATTCTCGCCTAATCGAGACCTGTAAAGTCCAACTTCGAGAAGACGAAGGTCTTTTACATCCAATTCCGTCAGGATATTACGCAAGGTGACACATTAAGCGTCTCCACCCTCTAAGGAAAAGATTCCGCTTCGTTGTTATTACAACGCCGTTGCAGGATCGTCCAAGGGACACTTCTCAATTAAGGCTGCTTAATGTATGCATCGAGTTCGCGTCCTGTAGCTGAAGAGCACGGCGAGGGACTCTTAGGAGGTGGTCGAGATCAGTTTGATTTAAGATGAGACGTCAAGTGTAGCAACTTCGAAGGGCGTCGCAAAATCCACGGTGTCAATTCTCAGAGCAATCTGCTGATGCAGATTAGGCGGCTGTCTATCCTTTCCTCTTCCTCCAGCTTCTGTTTGTCTCTTCCTCGACCTTCGCGTGTCGAGATTAATTGGGCCGAATTGTTCCGACGGAATTAATGTCGCGAATTCGATTCGCGGTCGACGTCCTGCAAACTAACGACCTGCCTTCGATTCAACTTTTCTATTTATTTTTCGAATCTATTACACCGTGACTTTATCGACCTCGCAAACGATTTATGATTATCTTTGCTCGTTCTCTTCTGGAATCAGCGAAACCTGAATAATTCAATGATACTCAATGCGAGTAAATGGCGCTTGTGGTGGAATTTTTACGTAGGTCGACTATAGCATGGTATTTTGAAATAGGTCTATTTTAACCCTATGTAAGTCTATGTAAGTCTAGAAAATTTTGTTAGTGGTTATATAGCCGTCAAACACAAAGTAATATTGCATCGCAAAGACGGCTACATATATTAGGTCGTCCCAAAAATTCATGCCACTTATATTTACTCAAATTAATATGTGAAACATACTCTCAAATAACCAATGGTAATTAAATTCTACGCAATTCTATGAGATGGCGTAAAGTGCAACGTAGTTATTCTATCTTTATATCTTATCTATCTTTCGATCGAACGAATCAACTTAAGAATTCTCGAATGACTTCATTTGCACAAGTATAGCTACGACAGTTCCGCGTAGCACGTCACAACGACCCGTTCAAAGTTACGTTAATATAAACGCCATGTAACAGGTATATACGCAAAAGTTCCGCTATAAACGCCATGCCAATGTGTATGTATGAAAATGAGGTACAAATTCAAAGCTCCATATCTGTCGTCTTCACTGCAACGTATACCCTTACTCAAACCGAAATGGCGATATCCTTCTACCCTTTAAAGGCGCAATTCTTGACACCCTTTTCCTTTGTCCCTCCTAATCGTCACCGATCTCAAATAAAACCTTTCCGTTCGATCTCGACTGCAGATGTTTATTCAAATTCATTTTTACATATTTAGAGTTGAACATTACATATAAGAATTGAAATTTAAATGTAACTATGTCGTATCTTCTAAACAGTGCAACTTGTATTTCTATATAAATATTTCATATTTATGTTTGTACTCGTGCATATCTTTATTCTTTTCCCCACATTCTCGCTTCTCATAACTGCATAAACATCCGCAGTCTACTTATAATCCTCCTGCATACGTTTACTTACTTCGATCTATACCCTAGCTTTTGATTTGTCTAAATCAAAATTGTTCAAAATGATATCCCAGTGAATTGATCAAATTAAAGGAAAACAAATTTTCGCGTCATATAGTAGCGTGCCAACGAATCCAAGTGACACGTGTCTACCTACGTGTAAAATATAGCACCGCAGGACCTAATTCTTAGCCAGATCGCGCCGGGAGAAGGATAAGAATCCTAGGGAGACGCGTTACAAGTTATAATCCCGCACATGTCGAGTTTTCGTGGCCCGTCGAAGCTGTGTCGAATCGCGTAATTTAAAGACTAACGACAGTTGCGGATGCAAAAGTATGCAGCCGTGGACGTAAAGGCCCGTTGGGCTCGTAACGAGCAGCGATTTGGCATGGGACGCGCGCTCGTGAAGGGCTGCTTTCCGAGTTGCACGGGCTAACAGCGAGAGCAACCGCCTACGACGATCGGAGGGGAACTGTTATGGTCAGGATTACCCCCCCGATTCAGCCGAAACTTGGGGTTCGATCCCCCTTGACCGACACACTTAGAACAACAATAACTCAGTAATCCGCACGGACCCGCGGCCAGGCGGCGATGAAAAATGTAAAAATCCGGAAAACCGCTGCCCCGTGACAGTTCAATACATTTTAAATGCGTTCCGGCGCATTTGTGGGATACGATAAGCAGCCGCGATATCCGAGCCGCACGAACACCCCAATATGTCCGTTATTTATTGTCAGATTTATGGAATAAATGAGTAGCGTGCAGCCTACGTCTGGGGAATCCACGAGTGTCGGGCCTCCCGATCCATTATTAACGCCTGCAGATGCGGACGGGGACTGTAAGTAAATGTAAATATTTTGGGTAATTTTAACACGTAGCTCGATGTTTTATATAGTTAAGTATTCGAATTTAAAGTGTATTCGGGAGAAATGATTTTTAACGGATTACAGATGTACGTATGTAGGTCCGCTTGAGAAATATCCATGTAAAATGTTTCCTATATCTAAGACGATTCGAATCGAATTTGACGATATTTAATAACAAGAGTAAATGATACGGAAACAACCTCTCTTGGCATGTACAAGCTTTCTGTTTTCCTGAAGAGGACCTGATTGAAATTGAGAAACCGCCAAAAGTATCATTAAATTCCTTAACAGTTAAAAGGCACGTCCATCGGTGTAATTAAATAATTATTTAAATCTTCGGTCTATCGTACGATACAATCAACTTTAATCACACTCTGAGATTGCACTTTTATACCTAAGAAATCTTATAGAGATTCCTCGGCGATTGCCACGGTTAAGCCAAAGATATAACACAGGAATCCTCTCTCTGTCCCGCTCTTTTGTAATCACGTGCAATTTGGAACATGGAAATATAGTTAGAGGGATTCTTTCTAAAAAGAGTGGCCTAACAGGGTGCGGAGTTTACGTTGGCAGCGTTGAGTGGATCCTAATAAAAGACCATAGTCGGCTTATCGAATCTCGGGTTTGCGGTGGCGGAGAGTGTTCATAGCCTGTAGCCATTTTCACCCCTCTGTCAACCTTCAACCTCCGGTCCATTATCCTAGCCTTCCGTTGGAATATTATTTACCAATAACTTCCAGCTTCTTCAGAAACGCTCGATCCTGCCATATCACAAAACTCGATAATTTGATACTTGCAAATTTCCACGTGGCAAAGTGGCTGAAAATGATAAACTTCACACAAATTAGTTTTTACCTGTTTGAAATTTTGTGTCCAAAATTAATATCGTACAAAACTGTCATACAAAATCTCATCTTTAAACAAAAATATAAATAGAATATGCTAATCATAGCCAAAAGATATATGCACTTATGCAAATAAAAATAGTAATATTATTACATTAATTAGTACAATATATTCTACGTGCATTATATACATTGTTTTTTTTTCAGTCTAGTTCAAACTGTCGTCTGTACAAATATTTCGTACGTCTCAATGGGCCTCCCATACAAACCAATACATTGCGATGTTTTATTTGTGTACAGAGTTAAAATAATATCAATAAGTTTAAACTAGACTGAAAAAGAAAAAAAAATGTACATAATGCATGTAGAGTATATCGTACTAATTACTGTAATAATATTAATATTTTGATTTGCATAGGTGCGTATACCTTTCGCTTACGATTAGCACATATTATTTGTATTCGTTCAAAGATGAGATTTTATACGACAGTTTTGTATAAAATCCGTAGTTTATTATTCGCACAATTTGGAGCACGTTAACACGTCTCAGCTGCGCGTAACGAAGTAAAAAAGCGCGCTGATGCAATAACAGGAAAAGAACGAAGCGAATGAAAGTCGTGGGTGATGATAGATCGAAACGGTGAACGACGAGAGACGAAGAAAAAAAGGGAAGGTGGGGGTTTGTGGAATGCCTTTATACGCCGCATCTCTATGAGATTCTTTCACGACACGCCGATTTAAAATGCCTTCTAAGACGCTCGTAGGGGATTGGTGGAATTGTGCCGAGCTGAATCGAACGTTGAACTCCGTACCCTCCGATGCTCCGTAAGTTGCATTCCTATTTTCCGCTTTAATAAGAGAGCCGATGCCTCGTGTCTATACTTATGCAACGAACCGTACTCGATTTGACGCCGTTAAAGGAGCAATATTCGATTTACCTCGCTCCCGCGTTAATGGAGAGATTTTTGCGCGGAAGCCTTTGAAAGCTCTCAAAGAGAGATTCATCTCGGTCTTTTCTTGACTCGATGAAATCTTTGTTACGAGCAAGTGCGTGCAAAGCGATCCAAACGAAGGACTCGAGAATATACGTTACTACGATACAAATTAAAATTCAAAACTCAACCAACGTCACACTACGATAAGGGAATATCGTAACGTGAGCTACGATTACAATTTATTATAACAAAACCGAGTGCTGAGCATCAACTGTCATCAAAGTATCAGAATTTGTTCATAGTCAAATGTAAAGTGACCGGTGAAATGTATGAAAAAAAGAGTTTAGAAGAAGTTCGAAGAGGTGGAGGAAGATTTAGGGTCGAAATCATTTCGCGACCCACGGAGGACGAGCGAGTGGGGTCCAAGCCGGTCCTTCGGGAAACAAAAGCGCTCGTTTGGACGCATTATAATACAACGACAGTAAACATATCCCGCAACTTAAAATCGCTGTCGACGGCTGCTCTCGCTCGCTGCTTTGCAATTCCGCTCTGCACTTAGAATTTTTACATAATCGCGTTTCAAGGCCGGATAATATTTATACGATAATTGAACCCCGCCAAGCCAAACGCGAAATCGCTGTTGTAACACGGACATGATAATGCACGCGCATTATGGAAATGCATGGAACGCCGTGCGTCTGTCAAATTTCAATGTTCCTTTCGTTTTTTTTTCTTTTTAGAAATATTTAGGCACTTTCTGCGTGCCTCTGAGTGCATTGGTTCTTGAAATGGAATTTTATTACTTATCAACAATCGTTCAACATTTTTTATCAATTTA
>NC_071977.1:3643203-3655937 GCF_026283585.1 Hylaeus volcanicus | reverse complement strand
AAATAGAATTTTATTACTTATCAACAATCGTTCAACATTTTTTATCA
The DNA here is from genome assembly GCF_026283585.1 of Hylaeus volcanicus. NCBI lineage: Eukaryota > Metazoa > Arthropoda > Insecta > Hymenoptera > Colletidae > Hylaeus > Hylaeus volcanicus. The sequence continues at coordinate 3,655,890 of NC_071977.1, read as the reverse complement.
CTTTATTTTGGGGATTTAGAGTGCTCCTTTTTTGACTGAAATTTTGGTTCTGCAATAATTCTACGTTTCTATTTATTACAAAATACACAGCTCCATGTTTAGAACGTCATATAAAACCTGTAATCAATTGTTCTAGCTCGTATAAACCGTGGTGCCGATTCTTCTAGTATTTATTTTTATAAATAGTAGTTGCATATATGCTACCCAACATCTTCCCTCTCTGCACTCGATCGACCAGCTATGCGTCGAATTATTCGGCTGGTCCTTGGTGCCCACCATAAAACGCACACCGATGACGGCGACGTGGTGTCGGTCGCGCAAGCCCACGTAAAGGATCGCGGTTCGTCCCGAGTTCTTCTTTGAACCGGGCATTATGGAGATTCGTAGGAAGTATTAGGTATGCGTCGTATTATGACCGATGCAGACGGAATTACGTGTTGCAGTCGTCGCGCGGGTCGCAGATAGAGCGCGAGGCGAGAAGTTTCGGTAATGGGGATTATTATCCGCGGCGATTCGGCGACGCGTCGCGGTTTAGTCCCATTTACATTGTTAATAGAATCATTATTAGGTTATCGTGGCGATATATCCGGCTAATTGAAGACGGTGTTTCGAGCCAGGAGGAAAAATGCGCCATGGCCCAGCACCTCCTTCGAGCGCTGGTTAACGCGCCGTCGTTCTCCATTCCGCCAGGGAATATTCGGACGTTATTATCTTTTTGATACAGGCTGCGCGAAATCATAGAGTAGTGGACCCCGCGTGTGTTTGTGTGCGCGCGCGCGCGCGAGAGGCTCGTTCTAAAAAAAGTTAATTGTCGAGTAGCGCAATAATTACTTTTGGGCTCCCCTGGTTTCGTACGCGAATCCACCGACCACGGGAGTTCCCTCGATCCTCTGGCTGGTTTCGGGACGACAGGAGTCGAGTATTGGTGGAATTTGCAGGGAAAATGTGGATAGATACATCTTTCGTTTTTTCGGGAACAATTTGGAAGGTTGAGCGAGATATTAGGGGGTTCAAAACCCGAGAGAACGAGGGCGAGTGTTTTGAGACTCGGGTGTACGAAAACTGTGATTACGATGCTTGACATAGAATACTAATTTTATTAATCAAAAGTTTTAACTTTATTTCTAAATGTCACGACTAAGCTGCGATCTTTTCTCGACGAGGAGCTGGTCCAGACTAACGGACGAACGTTATAAGCAAAAGGTAGAAAGAACTGCTAACTTATTCGAATATATTATTTATCCAGTCGGTCGTGTTCGACGAGTATACTCGTCATGTGTAAAATTTCGTTAGTTTAACCAAATAAGTAGATATTAAAACAGTTTATATCAAAACTACGAATAACTGTATCTTCGAACTAAGTTGCAACAAACGAAGCAAGAGTTTAATTACCGCAGGAATAACGAAGAAAGATCATTTACGCGAAGTACCTTTCACGATTGAATTCTAATTTTGCAACATATTATATCCCCGTCTTATAAGGGGACATAACATAAACGTGTAACACCCAATTACCCGGCGTCGATCGTTCCACTTTCCAAACGTGTTATCACCGCGGAAAGGTGATGGTCGCCAAAACTTATCGTCCAATCGAGCCATCGCGTACACGCGCGCCTTCGCGGCGATTTGCATTTAGGTAAAAAATCCCATCGACACCTTAAAAAATTCCCATCGTTTACTCTTCATTTTCGAGCTATTCCGAGTGCACCGCGAACGCTTAAAAAGCACGTGAATTCGCGCAGCTGCGTCGCTTGAAATTTTCGTCGAAGCTATTAAACCAGACCCCCAGCCCCCCCCCTTTAATTTCATCGCGTTAAACGTCTCGTAACAGGTCTCGGTGATCTTAACGCGAACCAAAAAACAATCAACCGTTATATAATGAAACAAGAAAAGTATCGTAATTAAATGCACTAAAATATTATATATTATAAGTATCGGTTACGTCGACGTTACAGGCGCAAGGAAAAAGAGAACAATTCCCTTTTATGTCTCGGCCTTAAGGGGGGCAATATTCTTCAGAAGTTTATTCAACGAGGAACTGTAAACGAAATGATATTTTATTTCGAATTGCTACAAGTTCGTTGTTGTTGGTGAGATGCATTTAAATTTTCGGAATTTATCGTAAAGTAGCGCGTGTATTGTAAAGGAGTTTCCAAAGAGGCCTTGGGATTTTGTTTTTTAACAAAACACGAGTAGTACGGAATACATCCGAGTTTTATACTTGTACAAAGTTTCGAAAATTAAAACAAAATTCTAATGCCTCTTTTGGAAAAGCCTTTAGTTACGTTGTTGTCCAAGTAAGAACGTATTATAAAATAATAATATTCGGATTATACTTGCATATTTATTTTGGCAAAAAGAAAGGGAAAATTTAGATATACCGGAAGGAATGCGCCTTCCTTAGGGCGAAGATAAAAATTAGAAAATATATTTGAAATATCAATGTTGTAAATATGTAGTGCATAAAGTAAAACGATTTTTATAATTCGTGAATAGACAACAGCGTGCATGCACGTTACGGAGGAATTAAAAATACTCTTGCTAGAAAATAGAAAAAGCAAAAATCGATCAGACGTACAGCAACCCGATCGATCACTGATGTGTATCGTACATGGTGTCCTGTAATTCCTGGTAAAACCAAAACGACGCGAACATGTCGACGAATGAAAGAAATGAGCAAAAGGAGACTCCGAACCGGGGGAAGGATCGAAACCAAAAAGTGAAAGAAGCCTTGTCCAGTCACTCTAGATAAAGTAGACACACGTTATAAAAAAGTATCATTACCAAGCTCGTTCTTACGTACACCTCTATTAAGCCGTTAATGATGTATTTAGAATTCCACGGTTTGCCGTGGAAAATCAGTGTTTTGTAGGCTATCTAAAAAGTGGTTGGGTATATTGCTAAAATAGTAATACAAGTAAATAGTAATGGAAAATAATATACAAAATTCTCCAAAATTTAGAAGAAATCTCTATAGAATATAAACTGTTCAAATATACAGTACAATGTATAATGTAGTATGCCCCGCAGGTTGCTATTCGGTCCGAATTAGCCGGCTGCAACTTGCGAGTGAGGTAGACCAAGCTCGATACCTTCTGTATCACAAGATAGATCTGTATTCAAAGATTCACGTCAAAGCACATGACACCTTTTTACACAAACTTTCCGTATCTTTACTTTCTTTAACAACAATTCTCGCGGTAAAGGCAATATTATTCAAGATATCCACAAAAGACTGATTTCCTACCCCACCAACGACTGTAAAAGATACGTGAACAATGGAACTCCTTGCAAAAACATTCGCATCGACGAAATAAAGGCCCACGCAGAAGAATCGGATCGGTAAAAATATTTTCGGCTCCTGAGTGGCTGGACCGCTCTAGCTGGCATGCATTCCGACTAAAATCTAGCCTACCTTTCGTAAGCGTAGTGTCTCTCGTCGAATCTGTAACACATAAACAAGTCTTCGTCACTACACGGCATTATCTGGCGGTACACGGCGCACAGGGGTCATTGGATCAGAAAGAACCAGTGTGCCCGACTCGTTTTATAAACTAGTTTCGACGAGCACACGGCAGTGATGAAGGCGGTACGAGGAAGGGAAACGGCGGGGCCACGAGGACCAGGGAAGAAGGAAAGAAACGCAGAGGGTGGAGGACAAAGTGAAGGGTAGCTGGAAGGTGATTCAGGTGGGCAGCTTGGCGAAAGGTGGAAGGGTTTGGGGAGCGAGGGGGGGAAAGAACCGCGAAGATTATTTGAGCCGGTAGACGGGTAGTTTGGTGCACATAAGTAGTTATACCTATAAGTAGACATAATCATCACCAGCGTAGGTAGGCAGACAGGTAAGGTTAATTTCCAAACCCCGTATTATGGTCCCCGAATCAACTTTTCCATAGTATAATAAGCAATTTTATGACGTGCACTCGTAATTATATTGAGATTAGATAAGACCCGGGCCCGTTTAGTTTGCGGGGCTCTTAGATCGACAGGGCATTGTCGAAGTAGACAAATTCGAGACCTGCGGAGGTATGCGTATGTGTGCGCGTTAGTACGTTGCAACGACAGCGGGTTTTATTTTTATCGAGCCATATTTGGACCTTCGTCGGATCCTTGGCTAATCGATCCCCAGAGGTGAATCGTGAAATGTATGCATCCGTTTCAGTCGTTCGAGAACCTCCTTTGGTGTATATTTAAGTTAAATGCATCTAATTTCGATATCAACAAGTTGATCGGGGTGCTCGGAGAGGTCCTCGACGTTTGTTTAATCTGTAATGGGGAAAATGGGAGCACTCGATGATTCGATGGTGTACTCGGTATTTTGTATAGATTTTTATAATAGGTTTAGGGTTCGTTTACTATGTTGTATATGTTGATTTAAAATGGTACGAAGAGCTAGGTATTGACGATTTCAATTTATTTTTTGATAGAATTATCAACAGTTTGGTAAAGGTATTATACAGATTGTTCGGTAACTGGTGGTACAAGCGAAAACGAGGCTGATTCTACATGAAAAAATAAGTCGAAAATATAGAATAAAAATTTTTCGCGCGAGGCTTTGTTGTCTCGTTGTAACGAATTTCGCTGTAGATCATTGTCTCGATTGAAGTTGTGTCGATAAACACTTTCAATGATTTTTGTTTTCTGAAAACAACTTGCGAGGCATTTATTTTAATATTTCAAGTCGAAGGTGCCCTCAACCGTCGTTAATATTACCCTGACCCATAGAGGGTTAAAATATGTCATACGTTTATTTAAGTTTCAATTTTTGTTCTGCCTCTGCGAGAATATGAATTTGTATAAACACTCGCGGTACATCGCGATACATTGATTAACGATACATTGACTCGCATTGCTCGTAAATAACGTTCGAAAAATGCGTCTATTTCGAAGTCGTCGCCGCGACCAGGCCTCCTTAAAACGAACCCGGCCGATCAATTTGCAAATTCTACAAATCCGTGATCGTTGTGTGGTAATCGATGCCGAAAGCAAGTGTACCGTCCGGGCGTGCAGCAACTTTTTGCCGAAACGAAACCCAGTTTCACGACAAACAAGCACCGCGACACGGTGCATTTACAATGCTATTTTTCTCCTAAATGGAACTTCTTCTGATATCGCGATCGAGAAGTCAGCTTTGCGGCCGTTTTTCCGATCCCATCGAGCGAGGCGGCCCCGCGGACCGGAATGTCGACCGATCCGATAAAAACCGAATCAAATATCTACCGTTCAGGCTGGACCATCGTCGACTAATGAAAATACCCATTGTTGCTCCGTGGGTTTTGCGTCAAGAAATTTTGCGGCCGCCGGTGTCCCTGCCTCGCGCGGCATTTCACTGCCGGACGTATTAGGCCGAACACGTAATTACTGCGTTTCTTTCCGCGAGTTTTACCCTTCGTTGTCCCCCCACCCCCCGGTGTACTTTTCCTATTTCGGCTCGAGCCGTCTCCATCGAGGCGGCAAAAAAATTGATGCACGTCCGACGGCTGTGATTTTCTGCTGCATACGCGGACGAATACGCGTCTGATAACCGAGGAATCTTTGTTTATCCGATTGTTGCATAAGGTATATTTTTCCAATAGTTATGATTCTATGGTTTAGGTAAAAACAGGGAACGTTTCGGTCGCTGTAGGTTCGTCTAGGAATATTTTCAAGCATATTTGCAAACAATATTAAAACAATGCAGGAGTCGTGTAAGACGATGATAAGAAAATGGAAATAAGCTAGTAATAAGTTACACACTTGAAATAAATGAATGAATGAATGAATGACAATTTTCACCAGTAACTAATTTAATTACTTTAATATGGCATTCGAGTGATTCGTTTGCGCAAGTTTCACGGAATGACCTGGCCGTCTAAGAGCCAGGCGTTATCTCGATAGTCGGTCAATTTACACGGCATTAGGGTCTGCGTAAATAGCAGCACGGCTGATTTAATTTCCCGTAATGGCAATTGACTGCGAGCGTCGAGGTTCTTGCCGTTCCCAACGGAGAACGCTATTCCTTTTTTCCGCGTCGGAAAGAGGATCCACCGGGAGTAGAAAATATCTTTGCAAACGAGAAAAATATTCTAAACCGCTTCTAAGATATATGCGAATGGTTTATGTTTACGATGCGAAAGAAACAAATGATTCGGTAGCTTCGATTGCAAAGTTTCATCGGAACTTGTAATTTATTTTGAAAGAGTTTTTTGATAGACATTAGCTCTATGGAAAGACATAGTACTGAAAATTAATTGTTATCGCGAATCTCTGCCCCGAAAAATGTTTCCTGTAGTATTGTATGCTCGCAATTTTACTCAATTGGCTGGGTAAGTTGGGAACAATAGGACGAGATGACTATTTGCTACAATCACAGACAAAGTGGGTTGCGCAATCGTAGTTGCTACATTTCTTTTGCTACCAGTTGTTGTATTCAATAGTTAACAATGCGGTGTATTATACTGCAGTCTTACCCGTGGATCACGCAAAAATCATAGATGTAAGGAAATCTATAATAAACTATTTGGTAACGTTCTTTACTGGTACATAAACGTAAGGTTGTTAGGAAAAATAAAAAGGTTAGAATCTATTAAAATTCATATCATTAATTCATCTCATAACCGATATTCACAAAATTCCTTGAAGTGAGTCACATCAGATCTTGGTGGATCTAACGTCGCGAGAGCTATTGACCCAACGATTCGATAAATCAATGAATAAAACAATTCCTTGACCAGAAGAAAGTTGCAATTCATTAAAACTCCTAGCATTAATTCAACTAATAACCAACATTCACGCGACTCCACGAAGCGAGGCGGATGGTCATTCTCGAAGGACCTAGCATCGCGAGAGCTATTGACCTCCAAAAGGAGCGTCGGTTGAAGGCGAGGGTCGATACCGCGTCGGAAGAACGTGAAAACAATTCGAATCGCGACCGGTGCATTCATTTCAGATCGGTTTTGGAACGGTTTCTCCCTGATCCGCATTTAAGTTAGCCTCACGTTCGGCCGCAGCACGTGATCCAGCTGCTCGAGAGGAATCCCACGTATCCGTGACGTCACTCTATCTCCACCGCGAGCAAGCCCCGACGCCGATACCAGCGCGAGACTTCTGTCTAGTCACTGACTTATTAGGAATTCCGCTCGACCCGCGTGCAGAAATTCGGCTGCGCCACGTGCATTCGCCGGACGCACGTTCTTATAATCTGCGAGACGTCGCTGGACTGCTTAAAACGTGGCCCTTCACCCCTGGGCGCGTCCATTGATTCCCTGGAAAGTCCCTCGATCAGGTTAATTCAAGTTGGCTCGAGCGGGGAACGGCACGGTACTGTGCGTGCGCGAGAAGCTTGCACTTGGAGTCGAGACGGTTGCATTCGTTCGGGGGCAATTTTGTTAGGCGTGAAGAATATACGCAGGACACGTGCTTCTTTGGAGGTCAATAGCTCTTATTATGCTGGGTCCTTTAAAGATGACGCGGTTCGTCTCGTGGAGTTTCGAAGACGTTCGTTATCGGGTAAATTAAAGATAGGAATTTTAATCAATTCTACCCTTCTTTGGTAGATTAAACTAAATATATTTATTGGTAGTGCATTTATTTATTGACATTATCATGAAGCTAGTTAATTCAAGTTGGCTCGAGCGGGGGACGGCACGGTACTGTGCGTGCGCGAGAAGCTTGCACTTGGAGTCGAGACGGTTGCATTCGTTCAGGGGCAATTTTGTCAGGCGTGAAGAATATACGCAGGACACGTGCTTCTTTGGAGGTCAATAGCTCTTATTATGCTGGGTCCTTTAAAGATGACGCGGTTCGTCTCGTGGAGTTTCGAAGACGTTCGTTATCGGGTAAATTAAAGATAGGAATTTTCATCAATTCTACCCTTCTTTGGTAGATTAAACTAAATATATTTATTGGTAGTGCATTTATTTATCGACATTATCATAAAGCTATTTCTGGAAAGAGATTTATTTCAGTAATGTTACTGAAAATGGACAAAAAATCATACAAGAATCTACGATACCAACATTGGTAGATTCTTTTAAAGAGATAATAGTAGAAAATTGTTTTCCAGTGAACTTGAATTTTTCCAGTGAACTTGAATGAAATATGTGTAATTACGCCTTATTCGGCCAATAGCAAATGATCTGATGTTGGTTAATCATAAAATTTCTAAAATATTCTTGAACAAATTACTTCTTTCTATATAATTTTATCTCGTACTGAATTTTCACCAATACAAACCACAGTCTTTTATAAACATTGTATCGCCGATTCGACCACTATTACAATGCCAAGAAATTGTTATAAAAATTACTACTAATCGACCTACTGTATTTTACACATAATCTTGTTAATAACTTAATGTCCCGCACAATCGTTATCCAGTTTCCCATTTCGATTTATCGAATTAAAATTGTTTCACGATTTGAAAGAAACTCCCAGCGAGAGATTTAGTTCCGACGCGATCGTTAAGCTGAATAACTCGATAAATATCTGCAATTTTCGTTAAATATATTTTCACTAAACAAATATATTCAGTCGATATCCCCGAATTCTCCTTTGAAAGGCATCTCGTCCCCCGCAACGTTACTTTCGAGGTACGCGGTACGTTTTTGCCGCGAACGATCAGCAGCCCGCATCATTGCTATTAATCACTACATTATCATTTAATTGATACTCTCGCGGCAATACATAATACCCCAAAAATATGCGGAGACCGCGAGCAGACGCGTATTCCACTCGAACACCGAAGCAACTTTTTAGCTCTTAAATCACGTCAGATAATAAGTCTCCGCGAGTGTCCTAACGTACGGGCGTGATAATTCACGATGATAGATATCGTAGCCGAATATTCGCATAATCCTTTCTTTATATTGGTCGATCAAGGGAAAAAGATTTGTGGAGAAGCTTCGGCACCCCGTGGCTACGCGCATCGCTCGCTTGCTAGCCCTCTAAATCTCCCCGCCATTTTGGTCCACATTCGCTAATCGAAACGGGCATACAATCATTTCTAGCATAGGCATTTTTATTTCTAGCTTCGAAATTCGCAGATGTCCCATCGAGTGATCGTATCGGCCACTTCGATATTATAGATTGAAAGCATCCAAATCGGTGTTTCCCAACGTGGGCTCCACTACCCACGAAGGAGCAGGTCCGCGAAAACTTCGATCGAATATCGAAATTTTGAAAAATCCTTCGAGGTACGTTCAAACATCGCTGCACATATTCAAACTTGCACAAAATCTGAGAGCAGCTCCATGGAATGACTCCGCAGAGATCTCTAAAAACGATCTTAAGTTTGATCTAAATGAACGCAGCATCCAGTAAGACAAAAATCAGCCATCAATTCGTCCAGCATCCAAGCCTGACTCGAGCACGCCACAGTGGGGCCATAAATCGATCCAAGGCATCGAAACACGGACACGTGTCTCGGACTAATGCGACTAATCACCGATAGAGGAGCACGGGGTCCGTAAAGATCCCGCAGTTCGCGGAGAAAAAGCGGCGAAAGAAACCAGAGAGAAGAAAGAGGCGAGGAAGTCGGACCGCGAGGGCACACGAGCTACAGTACTTAAGAGAGAAGAATGCGCGGTATAGATCACCAGGCTGGAGCGTAACGCGGGATTGGTTACGGTAGGCGAGAGCGTAGAAACTCGCATTGTGGTGGTTTCATAAGACGGGAGGAAATCGCGCGACAATAGAGAGGCCGCTTGACGGAACGGGTTGGACGAAGAAGAGGTGTCCCGGCATAAGAAAAGTCCGGTAGGACTCTCGGAGAAGAGCCGATGGCAGACACCGAGGCCTCGACGAACCGGGGAAAAATCCTCCTCGTCATTGTTTCGCTCGTTTCTCTTCCTTTCAGCGTTATTTATCGGCCGGTTGAATATTCAGCCAGCGGGACAAAACCGTCGGGGACAATCAGGGGACATAGGTAGACGGTCCGCAGCGGCAGGAGAGTGCCACTTTACTGAAACAGCGCGCCACAGCTCCGACTCGGATGCCCTGGGACGTCGCCGCGTGGATATTGTTGGACGTCCGACGTTGGATGCGGCCGCAACCGTCAACGCGAGTACAATGCCGCAAGAACGACGGAATGCATTAATATTAATAGTGGCACCGAACGCGGAGTCCCCCGTAACGGTCGCGAGTCAGGTGAGCCGTGAGCCGTGCTTCCAGCGCCGAAATCTCCACAGTTGCCTTCGAGCAGCCTCCTTCGACCTATCTGGAATAGATCCAAAGGAATCGACTCGAGACAGGAAATTGAGGCACTGCGACACATTTTTGATAAGCAACTACAAAATAGCTCGCGAATATTGGACGAAGTTAAGGTCGAATGATTTTCTGCAACAATTAATGTGTGAAGGAGAATTTTACGATTGGCCCTGCAAATATTACCGTAATTCTTTTCCGATTTCTGACGTATACACAAGCTATCTACGAACCAAAATCTAGCGATACACTAGCTACGGTCTCCGTCACAAATTTCAACCCCCAAGCTTAGATTCTATCGATTCCTAACAAATACACAAGCTTTTTACGACCCAAAATTTACTAATACACCAGCGAAGGTCGCCATTACAAAAACTTTCATAAGTTTAGGCGCGTCCCTCGCCATTCTCAGTCTAAATTAGCAAAGAACCTCTGAGTGGCCCGTCATCGAGGCGTCAATTGCGAGCATTCTTCGGCCGTAATAAGTTTCTGACCCAAATTGTCGTATTTCCACGGCCGCGAGGAATCCAGCAGGCCGCTTGTTAGGTTGGCAGCACGAGCAGAGGCATACTTGCCATTCGATAAGGTTGTCGCCTGGAGCATTGGTTACGCCTCCGAGGTCGCCACCCGTTAACGCCCACGTAGGTACCTTTCCTTTATCATCGCACCTTCACGGTTGCTCGTCGTTACGGCGCGTTACACGAACCTCCGCAGTTTAACAGTTAAACCTGTACCTGCCACGGACACCTCCGCCTCTGCTACGTGGGAAACGTCCAATCGCTTCACCGGGATATTTTAATTCGGGCCCGACGAAAGCCGCGGAACCGGAATCAGGATCAGCCGACCGAGCCAACTGTTCTTCTGACTACTGTTTGACAGGACGATTCGCTGCAGCTTGCCTTCCGATATCCTAGAGATTGGAAGAGATTGGCCGTTCTTCTTCGTACGCTTCGTGCTACCCAACCTCGGGTCTGATTCAGAGCACATCTACGAGTAGCTTGGTCTCTTGTTACTTTTCGAATCCTAAGAATGTGGACTTTTATAAGAACTTCGTAGTAATATATCATAAATGGTAGTTTAGCGATTGCAGAAGAATAATTGGAGTCTTGCTGCTTTTCAAATCCTGAAAACGTTGACTACCATAGGAACTCGATAGTAACATCACTGGTACTTTTCGTTTGCAGGAAATTTGCTAGGTTGCTACATCGGTGTAACGGATGGGACCATCAGCAATTTAGGACAAAACGTTTTTTACTTGGAAGCTTACTTAAAAATCTTCTTCGTATGAAACATTCACGAGTCAGAAATCATCATGATCGAATCCTGTTAAATTCCGTCAGTGAGTTTTAATATTTTTTCAATGTTTTCATTGCGCTTCTAACAGTAGAAACTTAAAAAAAGTAATGGATACGAAATTGGCGTTGATAAATTTTGATATTAATAACTGAGTCATTTGTTGCTATAATAGAGATTGCCAATTGGACGATGGTTATTGGTTGTTGCTCGCGTTTGAATCTCCAGACGCGACATTTTAATCTCATCAGACAGTGTTCAGATTCCTGACAGCGTGGTCTTCGGTAAGCCAGCATACCTGACTAGAATGTTTGTTTTTCATGGCGACATAACTCCTCACCTGTCGCGACTCGGTTCTATTGCATTAATTTGTAATAGAGGTATCGTAGTTGTGTCATCGCGCGACAGTGTCTCACGAAGCAGCTACAACTTCGTTATCCAACGACATAATACTCTACAAGGGCAACGTCCACGCACTGCACAGACTCACGAAGTAGCTTAATCGTCGAATGGCCAGCGTATCTTTATTATACCTCTGTGCTTAGAAGCGAAACGATATCGATGTAGCGGGCACAAGCTGAAGCAATTTGTCCCCTATTTGTTTTTAGCACGACTTCCTCGATTCGAAACATTTCTTGGAAATTTTCTTTTTTCTTTTAAAAGTAGGGCTTTAAGAAAATGAATGGCGTCGATTATTTGTTTATGGGGAGTTTGAGAAGTAGCGGAAACCAGGAACGAAAAGCGAAACTAAAGTCTACGTTTATTATCGTATGGTGGATCGGAGCAGACGAGAAAGTCTAAATATTTAAGTTTTTGATCATCCTCCCTAGCTAATTTTGCATTATTTCATACTCAGACTCGAGAGAACCATAAATAGATCGGTTCATATACAGGGTGTCCCAAAACTCGGGGAGGAGCCGGAAATGGGGGGTAGCTGAGACGATTCTGAACAACAATTTCCTTTGCAAAAATGTCGGATGGGGCTTCGTTAAGGAGATATTAAGCGAAAACCCCGACCAATCAGAGCGCGCGTAGACCGTTGGAGCGGCCGCGGTAGCGTAGGCTACGCGCTAGGCGGCCGCGCTCATTGGCTACCGCGAGCGCTCCACCGGCATACTCGCGCTCTGATTGGTCGGGGTTTTCCGTTAATATCTCCTCAACGAAGCCTCGGACAACAATTTCGCTAAGGAAAAAGTTGTTTCAAATCACCTC
>NC_071977.1:3625166-3643193 GCF_026283585.1 Hylaeus volcanicus | reverse complement strand
GGAAAACCCCGACCAATCAGAGCGCGAGTATGCCGGTGGAGCGCTCGTGGTAGCCAATGAGCGCGGCCGCCTAGCGCGTAGCCTTCGCTACCGCGGCCGCTCCAACGGTCTACGCGCGCTCTGATTGGTCGGGGTTTTCGCTTAATATCTCCTTAACGAAGCCCCATCCGACATTTTTGCAAAGGAAATTGTTGTTCAGAATCGTCTCAGCTACCCCCCATTTCCGGCTCCTCCCCGAGTTTTGGGACACCCTGTATATGAACCAATCTATTTACGGTTCTCTTGAGTCTGAGTATGAAATAATGCAAAATTAGCCAGGGAGGATGATCAAAAACTTAAATATTTAGACTTTCTCGTCTGCTTAACGAAGCCCTATCCGACATTTTTGCGAAGGAAATGGTTGTTCAGAATCGTCTCAGCTACCCCCCATTTCCGGCTCCTCCCCGAGTTTTGGGACACCCTGTAGATCTGCTTCGATTTATTTTACCAATAAATAACGAGAATGCGAAACTCTTGAACAAGCATCGTCAATTTATCACGCGATCGAAAACACCGCCAGAATTTTAAACTGCGAAAGACGAAAAACAACAGATCTTGTACAATCTAAAAAGATTGTTATAAGGAACGCAAGGATAATTTTACAGGGGAAGAGACCGTGGAAATTTTGACGAAATCTTCCCAAAGATAAGAGGAACCGCGGTGTCCTTCTGGCTCCGACTATACAACAATACAGGCTGATGAATTATTGTCAACTTCAGAATGGGTTAGGACTTTCCGCAGAAATTTTATATATATCTACAAGGCGGCATCTTCATAACGCGAGCAAAGGTTTTGATAGTCTTGTAGGTTCAGTCCTGAAGAACGTGGCGAGATGGAGAATAAGATACAGTGTGGCAGATGCTTTGTTGCGCACCGTGCCATAGGCGCATGAGTCACGGTTGTATTAATTAAACAAAAACGTTGACGCATAATTCTTTCTTGGGAGCACGCCATTGTTGTATACGATTTTTAATCAATTTTAACTTCACGAGTGCGATACAAACTTCCGTCGAGACTAAAGATGACATTAGTAATTGGCCAATTTGAATGTGAAATTATTTGAGGGTTTCATTGTCATTCGCTATGTTAAACTACATTCATTTTAAGTGTATCTCTTGTACATTTTTTCTTCTATCAAAATCAGAAGGATTATGTCCTGTGTTATGTATTATGAGAAATTTTTGTGTCAATGACTCGAAATAGACTGCATTAGACTGCATTTATTATATTTAATTAAGAATATTTTAAACAGCTTTTTCTTTCTATAGAAAATAGAAAATAGAATTCGGCCAAACATGAGATCCTCGCATTTCATTTCGTCATTAATTTAAATTACACGATAACCTCTACAAATATTACCGTAGGTCTAATCTACCCCACATGCGTTTAACTCACAAAATTACCATACCCTCGTACCCTCTCGTATCTTTCGTATCTAACACTGGCAATCAGAGTCTATCCTTTGCAACCTGTTTCTCGAGCAACGATTCTGTCTACGTATGTACTGTTGAGCACGAAATAATATGTTACGGTACCACTTAGAATTTTTCTTCTCTTAATTCCCAAAGGAGCCTCCGTTTTCGAACGTTTACACCAGAACGTGTCCTTAATTGCTGCGCGAAGGAACGAGTTCTTAGAAAGAAAAGGGACCGCAGGACTAAACAAAGAGTGGGACGGTTAGTTGTGCGCGCAGAGCCCAGGGAGAAATAACGCAGCTCGTGAAATGGCTTAGGAAAGCTGATCTGAAGTCGGATCGGGCCACTGCGAAGGTTCGAGTCTCGCTGGTCGGTTGACCTCGTCGGGTAATAAGAATAAATGTGATTCTATTACGGGTTCAATTGTTACGGCGGTGGATAGGCTCTCCTCGATGCCGAACGAGGGGTAGATGATCGCGGCAGATAAGGAGAGGCCAGGATCATTTCACCTGGACCTCCTGACGCTTTTCTCGGCGCGATAGCAGACGATATCGATATTCCTACGGGCTCGCCGATTGTTTGCGAGATTGTTCCCCGGTCATTGTCGGAATCGTGTCCGATCGTTGGGCTAATCAAATTTGCATCGTCCGTCGAACGCGATCATCATCTCACTGACGCGACGTTTAACCTATCATCTGGCTACTTCAGGGGGAAGAAGGTAATCGCTGGTGAGAGCGTTCCAACGGTACGTGCAAACAGTTTCTCGAGGAGAGTTTCGTTAGAAACGTTCAGCAATTTTCTTTTTAATGCTTTATGGGTATTTGGGAATTAGATTTGTAGTTCTTTTGTTTAGGAATTAATCTTTGGCGCTGGAGGAGAATTCTTATTTGTCTGCGATGACGTTTCGATTGACCCTTTCAGGCCTGAATTATTTCTTTTCTCGTACTGATGTAATTTAATTTTTAGGGTTAACTTGGACTAAAATTTAAAAAATTAAAAAAAAAAAACTCTTATAGCGTAGTTTCCGAGTTGGTCTTTCTTCGAATAAGGATATTCGTCCTGAATATTAGTGTCGGTGATTTTTAAATTTGTGTCCTTATGGACGTCAGGTCTGAAGGGATTAATGTGTTAGCTCTTTTCAAGCTTGGAAATTATATATGTGAGAAACGATGAAAATTATTTTTATTAAAATTGAGTGATCGAAATTTTAGTAACTATTCGTACAGGTCAGAAGAAATTGTTTATTAAAGCATTGTCTATTAAACATTTCATCTTGAAAGGGACTAACACGTTTACTCAAACGTTGGAGTGATTAAAGAATACTTTCGCAAACATATTTACTAATACTATTACTAGCTTGAAAAATAAAGGAAGGTTGTTCGTTCGCGTAGCTTGAAGTACTATATTGGGGTAGCTCGAATAAATTCGATCCATCGAAACAATGGGAGCACAACTCGAATTGAAAGAACGAAATGGAGCAGAAGATAGTGTCTCTCGTATACTTTAAATGTGCTTACAAATAGGAATTATCCGGCACTGTTTCGAATAAAAACAAATGCACACACTTAATTCGAGTAGAAAGAAATGTTTCGTTAAATTCGTTATTAACCCTTAAATGGACAATGTTGTTTTTAAACGACATACTAAACATCACAGATAAAATTGACCTTCTTTTATTTTTTTTGTAATTTTGACAACTAGTTCTTATTTCTGAACGAATTTTGTACTTTTTTTTAATGTTGGCACTATCCAATATTTTTATGCATTGAAAATAAGTTAACGTCAAATGTCACTTTGAAGAAAACTTTTCGGCAAACGTGAAACAAAAATCGTCCATTTAAGGGTTAACGTTCATTTTTATTATGCAGCACTAGCTATTTACATTTTAGTGAATATGCTTATTCGTAAGGGACAGCGTTGTTGATACTTAAATTCGTGCTCAAGAATATTAACGAAGCGACAAATATTTCACGAATTTGTTTCATTCGAAACACCGCCAGAGCAGAGTTCACAAGACGACTTAATCTCTATACCTTAGAGACAAACTATATCAAATAGAAATTTTTGGAAACTTTATACTAAAGTATATCACTTAATCGTTATCAACTAATAGTACACTCGCCCTCGCAGTTCAATATATTAAATTTCTAAGATTAACACTCAACATAGTTTGCCTTCGAGGCGCAGAATTATACAAAGTTTACTCAACATCGTGAACGTACTCACCGTGCGTTGACAGAGGTAGGATTCTCAACGTCGTCCATGGACGGTTTCCTAGAATGAAACCACGAATGAAATTCGTTATTGTTCGCCGGCAGCTGCATAATCGCGGGATATTTATACGTGTTGTATAAATTCGGCGATTGCCACATTCTGCTGTACATTTGCGCGTCCATCACACTTATTTCTCAGTTCCGACCGTTCGGTTCCTCGTTCATTCCCGAACAAACCCGCGGACTCTCACATTTGTTATTCGATCACAATCGAATCTGTGTCAATTCTGTGCGACATTTTTCCGATCACTGCAGGTGTATCGGTATAAAATTACTGCGAGTGTATCAATAAACCATCGCTACGGAAAACTACCCTCTAGCGATATGATCGTGTCACACCGTCTGTTTTGAAAAAGACAATCAGGAGCTTGTTCTGTCACGTGGTTGTGACTATTAAAAGGCTGTCGAAGAGTTCTCTAGATTCACAATTCAAATAAATCTTCGCTCCAAAGTGGAAGACCAATCTTCCATTAATGCACCTCTTGTCACACCTACTCCGAAGGACGAAACCAGAAACCAATTCTATCACTAATCTTTAACATTTTGAAGATCACTGTATCACTATCTCTAACGTTTCATCCCAAAAGACTATCGATGTCTCTCTTGGATGCACAATCCAAACAGATCGTCCAACCAAACTGAAAGGACTCTCTCCCATCGATGTTCTTCGTGCCACAGCGTCTATCTCTAACTCGTTCTGTCGCGATTCACGGGCACCAAAACGTCAACTGGTTAGACGTCCAGAACTTTTCTGTCGAGCACGACGAATCCACCGACACGT
This sequence comes from Hylaeus volcanicus, assembly GCF_026283585.1. Classification (NCBI taxonomy): domain Eukaryota; kingdom Metazoa; phylum Arthropoda; class Insecta; order Hymenoptera; family Colletidae; genus Hylaeus; species Hylaeus volcanicus. The sequence goes on along the minus strand of NC_071977.1, from coordinate 3,638,685 downwards.
GGTCGAGGAACGAGGACGGCGGAGGCACAGCCCCCGTGGCGGATGAAGAGTATCAGAAAGGGAGGAAGAAGAGGACACGAGGCAGCTCGCGACTTTTGACAGGCGCAACACGCACGCGGTCTGAGGGCGTGTGCATAAGTGTCATCGAGTGGAGGCGCGTGGCAGCCTCATGCTCGAGCTGGCCGCGACCATCCCCGTCAAATATCATCCCCACCAAGCTAGATGCGCGCGCGCCCCACGGCCGAGTTTCGCGCGGCACGCTTCCTACCCTCCACGAGCGGGGCTGTTCAACCCCTCGACCAGCATCGCTTTCACGGGCTTTAGAGAGAACGCGTTTCGTTCTTAATTGTGAGTAACGTGGCACTCCTGAGTTCGAGGGTAGAAGGTTGAGGGTTGAGGGTTGTTTTGGACGTGGAACACTGGGCCAGTTTAGTAGGTCGTGGTTTTTCGTTGAGTAGATGTCTAGGAATTTTGAGAGAATCGATAGATTCAGGTTTGACATCTGAATAATTATGTACGTAGCTGTCGAGGGTTTGGGGAAAAAAGGGTTGTGTCGAAGAGCGAGACAAGCGAGACAGGTGTTCTGCAGGCTGTTTCAAAGTGGACATTTTGTAAAATGGAATATCAAAATTAAAAAGATTTATTTTGAGAACGAGGAGGTTTACTAGAACATTCACTTTTAACGGAACCAAAGTATCGATTTTATTTTCTTTAAAGTCCGCGTTCGTAAAGAGTATGGTTAGCGTAATAGTTTTTACGCGAAAATTGCACATGAAATATTCAAATATATTGAGGTATTCGAAGAAACATAACGAAAGATCGAACTTTTTGTGTCAATGTGTTTTTTGATCGAGGCACGCAAAAAGTCGGTACTCCATCTTCATTTGCCTGAGATCAGAAGGGCTACGATGGCAATAAAACGTCCTATCTCGATGGTGGATTGTGTATCTGCCTCTGTGGTACAACGTTGCCCTTATTTCGAACTGAAAGTCCCACTCCACGTCGAAGGGGGGATCATCGATTAAAACCGAATTGGATTATATTCTTAGGGCGTATTGACACTGGCAAATTTATACGACAGAGAAGCGTATCTTCGTCGTCCAAGACCTTACGATAGAAGAACTAAACAAATTTTTTAGGACATTAAGAATGTGATAATTTGAAACTGTTTCAAAACAGATTTCTTATTTCTGAATCATACAGATTCTTCAGTCAACAACAACAAGTTTTCTGATTGTTGTATATCATCGTTATACATATGTGATGAAAACCCAAGGTGAGGATTTGTTTATATTTAACAATCCTGTTCATACGTGAGTACGAACGATCATATTAAGTTTCTGGTTTTTATATATTTCCTTCTATCGTTTCTTTTCCAAAAGGACCCAACACACTTGGCATACTTGGCACAAACGTTCAAACGAAAGACTTTCCAAAGGGACCTGTAGGATTTTTTAATAAAACATAAATGCTGTGCGATGTATCTGATTCTTTCATTTTAAACACTACTACACAGATTAAATCGTTACGCGTAATTAAATTTTATCGTTATTGTTAGTGCCACTGTGTTTACACGGTATTAATTGTTTTGTGTGTTCCATGTGGAAAACTTTCACCGATCCAATAGCGAAGCGTGGATAGATAGCGTCCCATTAGCAAACGAGCGATACTTTTCCTGCGAAAGAAAAAGTGACGCGTAGCCTGGTTACACTACATTTTGTAACGCCTTAACCGGTAACTAGTCCGGTTAGCAGGCATCTAAAGAGCAGTTGAAGCCTAACCGCTTTGACTTCCTTTTACGAAGACGTTTCCTATGCTGCACGATTACAACACGATGATGCTCATTGCCACCGACGTACTTGTGGCATAAGTGCTAATGAGCGGATTCGTTTATTCATTTTGTATCGCTCCCGTTTCTGTGAATCGTTTATGCTCGGACGTTAATCGTTCCCTCGAACGAAGTCTGATCCTTATCGGTGCTAGTCATTATCGAATTAATGTTTTCTTACCTAGCAAATCAACATTATTTTATCTTTGTGTAGCGTAAGTTACTGGAAATAACAAATCCTGTTCTTTCAAATTTTCTTCTTAAATAAAGATGTTTTTTTGTGCATACTTTAGAAATTGCAAAATTTAACATCGTTTAGTGTTTTACTATTTTGGTATTTTTATATAATAAATATAACTAAATATAACTATGAATATAAAAGCACAAGTATATATCATTTGGTGAATTTATATCATTTGGTGAATGGTTGAAAAGAGATATTAGAAAAGTAATAGCCTACAGAATTGTACCTTGAACTCCGAGAACATGAATTGAAAAAACACAATGATTCTCAATTAATAAAATAAACACTAAACGATATTATGTTGGTAATATCGTCAAATATTTTAACAGAAAGTTTAGATGTAAAAATATGTATAACAAAAATCAATTAATATTAAACATAAATATGTAACAATACAGCAAAATTTTAATAGATCGTCGTTAACGAAGTTCTAAATTACATTAACTGGTAATCATCTGAGATATTTACGTCCGCAAAAGCGATATTCGCAAGAAACGTCTGTTTCTCGCGCATGATTAGCAAAATAATCAATTAAGATACATATCGCAGCGACCTTTGTAAACGTAATATACATGTTCCGTTTTTCTATCGTGTACGACGTTATATGATACCAACCGTTGCTCATAATTGCCAATCTACGCTCGCGTTAGCAACTGTTTTTGTAATTATAGAACGGCAGCGGATACATTAGCAAAAATAACAGAATAGAAAAACGTAGAGCGTCGAACAAGTTACTCTGAATCGATTAACGCAAACGAGTAATAACAGGTTCGTCACGTGAACGACATAATTACCTTTCGCTCATTCCACGTCGAGCCGAAGGAGATGTAACCTATCACTCTTAGACATTTAACGTGTACCATCTTATTAGAATATTAATCGAGGATATCCAGTTTTAGCCAGCATTGCTTGAAAGTGTCCTATCGAAATTTGTTCGAAACTAAACTTTACATCGAGTTGAATAGGGTGTAACGTACTAGGTAAAGAAACTTTCCTTTAAATTGTCTGGCATTTATCGGACATGTATGAAAATTTCCCGTAGGATTCAAAGAGTTAGTAATAGACTAACAAGGCTTGTAAGCCTGACACCGTGTACCGAGCCTATCTCGCTCTCTGTAAGCTCAATTGACACTGGACTCCCAAGCTTTTTCCTAAACCACAAAACATCCAAAAACCATACATTCCCTCAAACTTCAACGGTAGAGCATCTCCATATAAATAAACGCACCGCGAGTCTAATTCCCCGTTTCGTCCAAAATTACCCAATAAAACGCTCCCGAATGACAGAGCTCGGAGCCCCGTTGAACCCGACAGGCCATCGACGCCTCGAACAACCCTCCGCAGACGCGTGATCGTCGTCTCATCCGCAACCCCCGAAAATCAGCCGCGAGAACCAAAGACTCCGGCGCGAAGAGTGCCATAAAAATGGATCCGAAGCGGATCGGTTCGCCAGATAAAAACGGCTCGCGGGGTTCAAGAGGGGAGCATTCGTCGCGGTGGCGGCGGCGGGGGGGTTGACGCAAGAAAAAGAAGGCTTAGCCGAGGCGAGGGTTTCAGCTGAGGGCAGAAGTAAGTATCCCGATACCAAATTAAATGATAGGACGGCGTGCGCGCCGCTACCGGAGACTTGTCCTCATTCCAGCGCCATTTTCGGAAAACAGCATTTCATTGCCGCTCCGACTGACATAAAAAAACAAAAAAAGAGAATGAAAAGGAAAGAAAAGCCCTTGATGCAGGGACGTAGATAATCGCGGACAATGCGACACGTATACGGTCGGGTAGTTGGGCAAAAAGTTATTTGTCAATTGATACACGCGTACCCATTTGCCATGAATACCCATAGAACGCGCGCGACGTAAACGGGGTAGTTTTACTCTGATAAAAGCTTTTTCACAGGAAGTTCGACGGAAGCACGAGTCAGACACGTCGTATAGAAGCGCGCGGGCGACTTTAAATCTGACTACGAAACGTAAAATCCCAAGATAAATAATAAATCAAATGTTGAGGACGTTTTCGCTCGAGTTATTCCTTGCTGCAACAGTTCGGTACAACGCCGAGGCCCTACCTAGTGAACCCAGTCTAACCTGGATCTAAGAACGGAACACCAATCATAAGAGAATTTTTACACGATCGCGAAAAACCTTTGACGAACCCGAGAGGATCGGCGAATTGTTTCTAGAAGCACGGTCGCCGCGACACGGAATGCTTTGACTCGATCCGATGGCCGTTCCAGATCGTAGAGGACGCGGATCTCGAAGCTGCGTCGTCAGGTCGATCCGTGCCGTCGATTCGCCACGCATTTTTAACAACGCGAGGCACAAAGCGATCGAAATTGGCTTCACCGCGATACGTGTGCCCCCCGTGGACGTTCTTACGTTAGCCTCGCGTTTCATTTGCGCGTTTTGGATCTCGTCGACCCCCGCGAAACTCACAACCGCCTGCTTGGCAACTTCTGACTCTGCAGTGGTTGCGACACTGGATACGACAATATGACGATACGACTCCAACAGTTTTCATGTCTTTTTAAGCATCTTCCTTAGAAGTTGTAAAGATCATGTACGAAGCACGTGACTTGCAAAACTGAAAGAAAAGCGCATTAATATTAATTCTAAGACCCAGAGAACCAAAACATTCGTATGCTTTTTATTCATATATTAGCGAATAATAGTTTAATAAAATCGATAGAGAATCCATAAGTTCCCTTTTATCGGAGGTATCTGTAGAAAGGCGAAGCTAGAAAATTACTAATACAAGGAACAATCGACAAATCACACTTTCAGTTAATACAACATTTAATGTATCTCTAAATTTTCCTTTACCGAAGTAGTTTTTGGAAGTAGTCCATATAGCATGAGAATCATCGTTACAAGAAGCAATACAAAAATCACACTTTTAGTCGATATGAAATTCGATGTACCTCTAAGTTCTTCTTTATCGAAGTAGCCTATGGGAAGACGAAGCTCGAGATTCGTAATTACAAGAAGTTAAAATATCACGCTTTCACTCGATACGAAACGTACTGGATCGGCAGCATTCGACACGGCGATCGAAAATTCAGTTCACCATTCAAATTCAGATTCCACATTGTCGCACACAATGGTCCGAAAACGATCGCGACCCCTCTCGCGGGGCGTATCGCGTTTTCCATTAAAGGAGAGGCGCAAGAAGAGCGACGAGCCGCGCGCGCGATTATATTAATTAGTGAATACCGTGAACCGGCCGAAAAGAAAATCGCCACGGAGCGAATATATCGACTACGCGACGAAAAAACCGGGAATGCAAAAGCCGGAGGTAAGGGAAGCGGTTTGGCACATTTTTTGAATCGCAGGAATGCCGATACAAGCTATTAGAGGGAGACGCGAGCTTCTTACGCGGAATCGTTAACCTCGACGGCAGCCAATGACGGTAAAAGACGTCGCGGACGAGCTCTGAATTAATGAACGAACGGATGTAAAACTAGCGTGCGGCTAGCTGTCGGAAGAAACGGAAAGCGAACGAAACAATGCCCGTCGCGATATTTTCACGGCTACGACTACGACACGCAAATATAAGTCGTTCTTTCGTGGTTTTTGGTGTAGTAGGTGGATCGTGGTATACCTTTCCTTCGAGATAATCCCATAGGAAATAATCGTGTGGTGTTAAAAGCGAAATTATCCATGGGCATAAACATGAAAAATCAGCTGATTATCTTGAGAAATGTTGAATGTACAAAAAAACCTGTTTCTTGATCGACTTATGGTGGTACAGGTACAAATAATCAAGTTATTTGACGCCCGTTCGTCGTTATACGAACCCATCGACTTCGAGTGGGGTCAGGTTCGGCTCTCAGGCACAGGTATTTACATACTGACCCTGCCCTCGGGGGCTGTAGCATGCGAATATGCAGCTACAGTACGGGTTTGGCGACCCCGGGGTACACTAGCTAGATGGGGGCCAGTGGGCCCCAACAAATGTATACCAAATACGCGACTAACGCAAATGTAATGTACAGAGTTACGATAACGTGAACTAAGCCAAAATTAAGGAGTTACGTAACGCAAGGTAATGTCAAGCAGAATAGAAATAATTGTATCGCGACGTATGGGTTCGATGTAATAATTGAAGTAACAGTTACGCAATTAAAAAAACGAAGCAGGTACTGACCCTCGATATAAATAAAACAAGGACTCGTAAGACTTTTACATACGAAGTTGGCTTGTACCTAACAGTACAGAACCGATGGAGTAAAAATGTAGGATTGTTAGGTAGCGTTAATAAGAGAAAATCTTTAAAGACAGAAAAGAAAGTCAAGCAGAATAGAAATAATTGTATCGTGACGTATGGGTTCGATGTAATAATTGAAGTAACAGTTACGCAATTAAAAAAACGAAGCAGGTACTGATCCTCGATATAAATAAAACAAGGACTGTTGAATTGACTCATAAGACTTTTACATACGAAGTTGGCTTGTACCTAACAGTACAGAACCGATGGAGTAAAAATGTAGGATTGTTAGGTAGCGTTAATAAGAGAAAATCTTTAAAGACAGGAAAGAAAGTAAATGCAGACAACTTGCGCAATGGTACCTCGTTGCCAAGTGAAATCTCTTCTTCTTCATCTTCCTTCTTAGCCAAACAGCACCATGGTACAAAATTGATTCGCTATTACTCGCTAATCTTCAACGCGAAGCTATCCGCGCAAGACGTAGTCGATAAAGATGAATCGAAACTGATACGATGGCGGACAGTGCACCCCGAAGCTAGAGTTAGGAACGATTTCATCGGTTCCTCGCCACAAGGGTCAAGTGCACGAGAGACCCGTACGAGAGGGAAGGAAGATGCATCGGTGAAAAGAGAGAGATTGCCCTGTGTGTGTGTGCAAAAGAACCAACGAACGAGAAGTTTGTACGCGCGCGTGTGCCTTGTGGTCACCCGTGGGGTTTCCCATTCACCCGGTGGCTCGACTCGCCCACTCATTCCTTCATTCATACACGCTGCACGCGATTTGAATCGATAAGCAAACCACGGAAGCGAATCTTTCCTATTGGCCTGCCCGCTGCCGCGTTAACCGCGTCCGTCCTCCGAATTCCCCCCTTTCTCGCGCCAGACGTGTCCTTTCGCGAGAAAGCGACCGTTCCTCGCTTGGACCAACGATAGCGAACTGTTTTGATGGATTACACCGATGAAAGAAATTTAAGTCGCGATACTTGAACGACGCGCCTTTAACTTATAAATGTGCCACTCGTTGATTCCCTTTTTTTTTTATTTAAATTCGATCACAATTTACTTTATCTATTATTCTTTGTTTGGGTAATTCTCTAAATATTTTTAATTACAGTTTATTCATGAGATGAGAACTTTGATATTTTCCTTTGCTTTACGTATCATTGATAAACTTCTCAAGGGTAGGTACGATGTTTACAATTTCTCGAATGGTTCGATAAAAATATTTATTCAGTTATAATTAAATCGAGGATTTTATACATATATTTATCGTATATTATAAAATCATTCGTAAACAAAAATGTGCTCTCCCCAAAAGAACCTTTTCTAATCTCCAGAGGACTCGACGCTTGGACTCAGAAACACTTAAACGCTTCAAACAACCTTGCTCGTTCCGCAATCGTAAATTATCGTCGTCCGTCGCCAAAAATTCCCCCTGCCACTTCAAAAAAGAAATCCCCATATAAATTCCGGATGGAGAGCCCTCGGATCCTCCGTTGCAGCGGGGTACGAGACACCAACGATCGCTGGTTTCCGCAAAGCTGCGGATCGTCAAAGAAGGACGAAGAAGTGGGGGAGGGCAGCCGCGCGAGGACGATCAGAAGCCAACGGCAGGAGCAGAAGAAGAGCAGAGAAGAAAGACGGTCGTCTATCGACGAGGCTGAAGACAGACGCGAAGAGACGAAGAAGAAGCCTCAGTCGAGGACGGCGGAGGTGGAAGAGGTTTCAGGTGGAGGTGGAGGCGAAGGTGGTAGGGTGAAAGGGTGACCGAGGGGGGCTACGACCGGTCGGCTGGACAGACGCATGGACGGACGGGATGGAAAGACAGACAGGACCGGAGACCGCTCATTACGGGCGGCGCATGCGCGAGGAATGCGGCGGCTCTGGTCTCCTCGATACAATAAATATAGGATCGGATCGGATCGGATCGGCAGGCCGAGTCCGAGGAAGACGGAGACACCAGTCGTGGACCATGGAGGAACAAGGATGACCAAGACCAAGAGGGAACAGCTCGCTGGACGCGGTATGGAGAGGGGGCCAACGCTCGGGCGGAAAGTAAGGATGAATCGATGAACGAATCGGCGGACAACAATGCCGAGCGTAGTAACGACATCCAGTTAAATCGAACGCCAGCAAAAAAATACGCTGGTTGTTTAAGAGACGGCTAACCCGGTATGCGTATTCCTGTTTGCGACTTCGATCCGTCCGATCGCGAGCTTCCGGCAAAGAATCGATGATCGCGCCGCGCTCGTCAGGCTCTGTTATTACGTCGCTGTCTCGAGCGACCGCTTTCGGTACGCGACCGATTTCTGCCTCGACGGGCTCTTAACAAGCATAAATCATGGCCGCGATTAGTCCCGCCGATCTGGAAAGTTCGAGACCAGAGAGGGGGTCCAGGGAATCGGTGGCGAAGCGCGGAACCGTTTGTCGAATTGTGCCTGCGAGCGCTGCCGGATCCGGGGGACTTCGAAAGGGGGGCGAAAATCGTTGATGAAGAGCGGAGAATCGCTCGTGGTGACTGAATTTTCACTAACAGAATTTTTTATGATCGAATGGGGAAGGGTTAACTAAACATTGCGAAGGACTCCGTATTTAACCAACAGAAGCAAGCATCCTTTAGAAATAGATCCTTTGGTCAAATTTTCTCAGTCCATTTTGGAAAATACTTTAATAACCTCGCAAGCTAACGTTCCTTACTCGGAATAGATTTCAACGAAATAACGATAGTTCTGAGTTTTCAAATTGACGAAGAATGGCAATCGAAAAATCAGACCATGTACGCGAAGAGAAAAAAACACCTAATCGGGCTCGTTTCAAAAGAAACTATCGATGTAACATGATGAAACATATTCACTCAGTGGTAATATTAATTAAAATTATTAAGCAATAAATCGCCGGTTCGAAAAGAAGTGGGCACACACGGAGCCGTAATCCAGACACGTTTTTTTATTCATTACCGATAATATACCTGAACAACGCTATTAGACCAGCATGGTGGCTCGCGCTGGAAAGTTAAAAGATCGCGATGCACTTGAAAGATGGGCACCCGGTTGAAAATTGTAGGGATCGAACGCGGCCGATGTATTCGCGATATAAACGCTGATCAATCAGCCTGGCCGAACATTTAATCGATAGTTCAATAATTATTAACCTGCCTCCGAAACGAGCCTCCGCAGATTGCCCGCTTTACGAATTCCCGTCCTTAATAGTTTTGTTTCACCACTTATAAATCACCCGTCTCTAACGATCTCTTTCAAAAACAACTCATTAACGACGCGTATAAATTATTTCGATACTTCTCGACGACATTTTTCTTCTTTTTATCGTGAATTACTGCCAGCGTGGAAGATCCCGAACGTTTAAAATAAATGTGCATATTTAAATAATCGACGGACATTTAACTCGGTACTCCTCCCATTGTTACGTGCCGATATTTAACATTTTTGTTTTTTCATCTCGTCGGTGTGTTCGAGATAGTTTTACCATTACCGCGGCCGCGGATAAACATTGTAAAATGTAAATAGTATGTACGCGTTGCATCTTGCGAACGTTATGCGTTAATTATTATGTAATGCGACATAAATATGTTCACGCACCGTGGTAAAGGAAAAGCGGACCAAGTCATATGTAAACATTACTCACTTTTCTATTAAACATTTGATACGACAGATATTCCTTGAAATGGAGCCATGTAAATATTACGAATCCTTAAACTGGATTTAAGCATTTCTTTTGCCATTTTTTCATTTCAAACGCTCTGGAAGCTAAACTGTATCACGAAACAGCTTCGTGCTTCGTCCTCGCGCAATGTTGTCGCTTGGGCGCGGCAAGCAGCTTGGTAGCGCGAGACGCGAGACGGGGTATGACTTGTAAACACCGAATTCTCGCGCGTACCAAGTTGAGGAATATTGACGGTTTTTTTCTACAACTTGCTAACTCCTTGCTAAATCCTTTGTCTTCGAACCTTCTAGAACGTTCGACAAAGTTTACATGCTCGAGCGAGGCACGACCCGCGATCGGTTCTCATCGTACAGCCGTGAACGCGTGATAGTAGTCCGAGCGAATAGTTTAGAGCAGAGTTGCCGTATCGAAGTAAATTGATTGCGAAAAGTGCGTGATAGACAATGACTCATATTCCTCGTTGAATAACCTTATTTTAATTTTAAATTTTCGTCTCTCGTAAATATTAATTAGCCGTTTATTACGTAAATCATAATTCTTTCGCGCGCGCGCGCGCGTGTGTGCTTTCCCTCCAACGAGAACATCATCAACGAACATCATCGCCATTATCGTAGCTGAGTTGTCGCAGCGGCAAGTCGTATACAAATCTTACCGGTGAGTTGTTTTCTCTTAAACGCAATATACTGTATAGTTCAGAAACAGAAATATCAACCCTGTTCAAACCATAAAATAGAACATAAATATTCTAATCGTACTTATACGATAAACTCATAGAAAATGGATATTTCGATTTCTGAAGTCCTAATCCTTAACCAAAAATAAATTTCCAACCGTGAGCCCTCGCACCACGCCACGAATGCTTTAACTTGGTAAAGAGGGTGAATGGAAATTTACAAGATTCAAGAATCGGGCATCACTCGAGGTGTACCCATGTAAACGACCTCAAAGTCCGGGGTAGGGAGTAATTGATGACATCGCGCGAGTCCACGTAATTAACCAAAACTGATCCGACGCTAATTGCGAATATCCGATCGGCGGTAATTAATAACTCTCGCGACGTTATCGCGGTTAGCTTGTGCCATATCTCGCGATCGTTTTGCTCGCTTACGAGACGTCGGTGAATCTCCCTGGTAAAGAGTGCCAGTGTTAATTGGCCAGTGAGATTCCATCGTGAAAAGAACGGCTTCGCATATTATACACCGTCGCTGATCGCGCATATTTTATTCGCCTGTTCGTAATTCATCGGGATCGTCTTTTTATAATTCGTTCATTGAAGTAAATCGTGTTACCGATCGTTCGTCGTAATAAATTGTCATCTGCCAATGTCTTTACTGTACCACTTTGATTACGAGCCGAATCACCCATCCCCATCACGCGGTTCAGAGAAATATTTGTATTTGTTGAATCAATTTTTAAAAAATATCAACTCACAGGGTACGATGAGACGAAACTTCTTTATATTTACAGTTTATTCATCAGATGCTTAGTTTTGAAAATAAAAATTGGAAAGTTCGAACTTCGCAAAAATTGAATCGCAAGAGAAAGTAAATTCACTTCTAAGTTCTCAATTTTTCCAAAAAATTCCGTCTTATCATTTCTTATGAGCTGATATTTTTTTAACATTCATACCCGTACGCCTCTCAGAATTTCCAGCGAAACCGTCTCGTAGTCAAAGGGTTTTATAAAAATATTAGTATCTGCGACAATCCTTTACAAGGATTATTTCGTGGTATTGATATCATGCATAGCAACACAAATTTTGTTTTGTTTATCAATTTTAAATCAAGAATTATTTATCGAGTTATTTATGATATCGTGCATGTCAACACAGATTTTATTTTGTTTATCGATTTTTAATCAAGAATTATTTATCGAGCAACCAAAACTGTATTTGGAATATTTATTCATTCATCTATCTATCTATTTCCATTTTAATAACCGTTTCTAAATAGACCGTCGTTTCGAACGAACCGGGCACCGTATCATTATTTAGAATAGAAAGAGATGAAATCGAAGTCGCGGATAGTCAGAGCGGAGAGAAAGTATTCCGCGAATAGCAAAAAACCGGCATCGACATGTCGCTCGAAAGAAGTGTCGCTAATTTGATGTAGCCGGTGTATACGGCGGATCGTATGGCCGGAGTGGTTTGGTCACTCGCGAGTTGATTTATACCGGTGGGCAAGAACCTCGTGGCAAAGCTCGTTGCCTTGCTCATTGCTTCTGCGACCGCTCCGCTCTGTACTCACTTTGAACAATGGAATTGCGTCGCGACGTCAATCTCTCTGTATTATTCACCTCGCTCCCGTGCTCCTTTATATCCCTAGCTGTTCCCCTTTTCTGCTTCCTTTTCTGCCTTTCTTTTTGCACCTTCGCTCCTTACGTCTCCCTCTTTCTCTACCCCTGTCCCCTAGCCGTCTGCCTTTCTCTGTTCCTCTTCCCGACCGATCCGCTAAAGGGGAATAAATCGAAAGTCGAACGGATGGTTTAAAACGGCGTTAAAACCCCTTCCGCGGCTCCTCTCCGACAGCTAACACCTCCACGCGCATCGGAACGTTACGTTTGCTGGTCTCTCTAATTTCACGGGTATCAGTTCAAGGCTCGCGGGGAATTCGTCGATCCACGCGTGATCTAGATATTTTTCTGATCGTCATCGAAACGAGTCGTTGAATTTCTTTTGAGGATTTTCGTCCTTTCTATTCTAATATCAATCGGTTTAATTCGTCCTAACAACGATGCGAATAGGAATATAGCTGTGGTTTCTTTTTGAAATGAATCGAAATGATTGTATCTTCTTACCTGTCTGTCCAACAGAGAGCGTCATCTCGATACCTGAAACAATCAGAGGAATTTGTATTATTTTTCCATGAAAAAATCATTTCCATTCCTGTGATACTTTTAACAATTATTCTGTTAACAGAGTGATTTCTATTTTTTTTAAACTGTACAATTTTGTCCCTCACTTCTCGTACTTATAAGTTTGTCTAATCACGTATCACTATTCTCTTACTTCGCGAGTATCAACAAAGTTGTAAAATTTTCGTTGATAAATAGCCAGCGTTAATTTGTTACGTCTCACGGTCGTCGCACGTTTCCTTTTACCGCGAAGGACGTATCGCAGCTTACAGGAAAAAGCTTTTATATGAAAGCCCAGCCGTGAATAAGATCGCCGTCGTAAATTGTGCGCGAGGCTAATCTCACGGTTGAACGCGGCCATAGACTTCACTTCGTTTGACTTCGTCCCGCGCAAAACCCTTGACACAGCCTCCTGTCGAACGAATTTGCAGGCTTTTTACTTCGCGAGTTCTTACATCATCATTCTCGATCCTGTGCGAGATCTACAGAATCTGATATCGTCAAACGTACAAAGAACAGAAAAATGAACAATGCCAAAACTGTGAATACTGCGAAAGACACAGTCTTAAATTTTTAATATACCATGTTTAACGAAACATCCCAATGGAGAATTTGACGAAATCATTCTTTAATTTTTAAACAATTGGAGTTTCACTTTAGAGACAAAATTTCTACGTGCTTTTCGTAGGGTTCCATGAGATCCACAATGAA
>NC_071977.1:3608226-3625156 GCF_026283585.1 Hylaeus volcanicus | reverse complement strand
TGTCCATTATTAAAAGAGCTACGAATTTGTTAATATTAGGCAGCATTTACATATCTTCTCCTCAAAAAGAACTAAACAATAGACTCTGTTCGGTAGACTTATATTTTTTTTACAAATTTTTCATTCGAAGACACGCAGTTTCGCTAATTGAAATCCGTTTACCCGATCAAGAGTTACGATCTTCGCTAAGGTCTTCGTCTTTGAGAAAACGCAACAAGAAATCGACATTTTGAAAGTTTCCAGACTAGAGTACCCCCTTAAGAAATTCCCATCGCCTCGGTCCTGGCTCCTCGGCGATCCACTAGATCGGTTAAGCATGCACGCCACGGACAACCCTAGCCGCGGAGGGGGTTCGTCGGAGCGATTTGGTGACATCAAAGTTTAATAAGCGCCATAAGCCGATCCGAACTGCGGCTAAAACTCGCCGGGCAATAAAACCAGCAATAAAGCGTTCGCCTTTCTCACGTGCCGCGGGTGGAGAGAGGCGAGAACGGTGGCGGGGTTGAAAGGAAGCGTGCTCGCTTGCATGGTGGTTAACCGAAAGGTTAGAAGGGCGGGAACACATTAGCGGTGGTAGGTGGCGTGCTCATAGAGACGTCCGGTCGCCCAATTACTCCCGCATTAAATCAATGTTCCTGCAGGCTGGGCCATTCCGACGTCCCGGTAATAAACCGTGGCCAACATATCTGCACGACTTACCGGGCTCATCCCTTGTGTCGCTGCCAACCCCCGCCCACGTTGCTTCGCAGAGGGGTTCGGCAGGACCGTCGAGAAATGTGCTTTCTGTCGTAATATTTGGCTTTAAATCATGTCGCGTTGACAGGCCCCACTTTCCTCGCACCTTCTGATTCATCTCGCGACACCGCGCCCCCCGATCTTACTCTCACTCGCCCTCCTAGTCTTTCCCCTTTTTCTTGTTCGACGCTTTTCGAGTTTAGCTTCGGGGATGATCATTGGGCCGCGCTGTTTTTAGGAAACGTTTTCTACGTTGTTTAGTTACTCGATATGCTATAGCGTCGGTAAGGGATTCCATAAGGCTTGGTATGGTACCTGATACCGACGACTCTCGAGTTATTTTTTTCATGCTGGTATCAGGTACTTGGATGGCTTTGTTTCTTTCCTCTAATTGGGTATTGTTAACAGGTTCTTTTCGCTAGAATCTATAATACACGGCCAGTCAGTAAAGCGAGGTATACGATTTAAACGAAAAATGAAATTCGAACTGTACAGGGAAACAGTCCCAATAATTTACGTAATACATTATAATTGTATTACTTTTTTACAAGCGAGTCGAAGACCTTTGACTGTCTTGCCACGCCAGTTGTCCATGTCTAGAGAACCTTTCTTTATTTAATTTATAATCTGTAAAATAGAAACAATGGCCATATTTTGTCAGGAAAATATATTTAGAGACTAGATAGCTTCGACATTAAGTCATGGAAGTGGACAATTTCCGAATACGTCGGTAGCCTTTCGTTTTTCATTCCGGGTCCTTAAGAGAGCAAACGGTATCATTTGAGGAGAAAATTTACACTGATAATTCGCATCGCGTGCAGCAAATTGATGGTTACGGGTTGATTTGCGTGCGATATCGATGATGAAGTCTTCCAGCTACTCAAATTTTATTAGCCACATGCTCTGTAATCGACCCGCGAACGAAACGCAAATGATTTCACCCGAAATAGGCGGTTGCGTCTTATTTCTCCACTTCGCGTAACACGAATTAACCACTTGGGGTAATGTTCGAAAATTATCATGTATTTTGTCCCCCGAAAGACCCGCGGAGGAAGACAGTTAATGTTCATAGAACGTTTCTTCCGATGGACAGCACGCAGACGTCCTTCGAGCAACGCATAATTTAGTCGGTAGGGGAATATTCGAAAAGAAAGGAAAGTGGAAGTAAGACTCAGCAGTTGCACGCACTGCGAAACTGACGGAATATCTATAGAGACGAATTGTTTTGTTTGAAATGAATCAAGATGCAAATTAATATTGATCCGTGACACTTCAGGACAATGTATTATAGTTATGTTATACCACTAAGAAATTTCATTGTGAGCGTTCGTTTATTATTTCAATGGTTATTTTTACGTGAAAAGTACGATACAGGAGGGAGGGTGAGATTCATAATTAAAAACTGTGTCTTGTTTTTTTTCTGTAAAGTGTGCTTAACATGTTTGGGTAAAGCTCCAACTAAATAGAACTAAGTACATTCTTCTAAATTATGCGATAAATCATCCAATTAACCTCTTCACGCCATTGGCCGCGTATGTGTACGTTTAGCTTTTTTATAATTATGATTACTGCCAAGAATAAAACAAAAATTTGATAACGATCTTCCGTGACCTTTTTATAACGTAGATATCTTATTTCCGTTAGAAACAGCGCATATGTTGTTATTTATGCTGTTGCGTAATAAAATATCAAAGAAAAATGCAGTTGATGCATATGTGCGTCAACGCGCACGGTAAGGTTAACATATCCTCCTGAGAAATAGTAACCATTCGAGCTCATGCTCCTCCTCCGCACAAGTCCGTGACGAATCGAGACTCGCGGTTCTCCGAAGCGTAACGACCTTACCGATGAAAACGCGCGTGAACTGCCGCAGGGAAACTTCCACTTCCCAGATTTTTCTTTCGGCCGCGACCGAAAACGCCGCTTGTTACGCCGACACATCGCTTAGTTATTACGTCGCGCGTATCCGCATCCCCCTCGTCGAAGCGAAACGGTCGTTTCTACGTTTCAGCCACCCCCGCGGCCTCACCCCCGAAACTGTCGTTCCTCCCGTGGCCTCACGGCCGATCAGAAAGCAGCCCGTCCTCGGGACAGACATTCCGCGCAGCCGGTGTACCCAAAGTTAAACTTTACACCGTTCCGTTGGCAGCGTGATCGCGCCACGTGTGGATGCAAACCCGCCGCCCCCGTCCACGTATTATGACTGCCCGTAGGACACGTTTGCGGTACGCCTCCGTCGCGAGCCCGTCTTCCGATCTGTTTCGTCTCGTCGACACGTGGCGCCGACCGTGATCTTACATTCTTGCCTTGGAGCAGGAATTTACAGTCTTTCGGTCGGATTTCACGGCGTTCGAATAGCGAGCGACAAAGAGGTAGCAAGGAGTTTCGGAGGAAGTCGAGTTGGAAGTTCAGGGAGCGGGTCTTCGGGGATGGTTGAAATGGATCGTTTGGTGACGTTCGTTTCTGGGAATAGAATAGTAATTATTAGACTGCGAATATTTAGAGGATGAATCTAGATTTAGACGTAAATGTATCTTGTTTTTTAAAGAGTGTAACGTGTATTTTTTGGTTGACATTTTATGCAGTTTTGTATTTAAGGAAGTCCTCGTACTTTTCCCACATTTTCATTTGTCATCGATGTATGAACATCCGCTGTCTAATAATTGTAAATAGATTCAAGTGAGTTAACACGTTCCGTGCCGCGTGGGGCGTTTACAACCCCCGTTGAACTTTCCGTTCAGGACGTTTTAGGAATTCTGGTAGAGCAAACGTCCGACCATGTGGTTGTTGAAATAATTCCTTAAAAGTTGAATTCATTGCTTTGTTGTCTAATACGTATTAAAATTCATCTCTTTTTGCTAATTATGGCTTTGTGTCGCTGAAAAATTGCAAGGCGCGCGTTAAAAACGAGTTTATTTAACCCTTAAATGGACGAGTAAGTTTCGCGCCACTAGAAAAGTTTTCTTCAAAGTGACATTTGACATTGACTTATTTTCAATGCATAACAATATTGGATAGTGCCAACATTAAAAAAAGTACAAAATTCGTTCAGAAATAAGAACTAGTTGTCAAAATTACAAAAAAATAAAAGAAGGTCAATTTTATCTGTGATGTTTAGTATGTTGTTTAAAAATAACATTGTCCATTTAAGGGTTAATCGCAAAAGACCGGCACGGAACGCGTCAACGAAATTCTTGCAAGATCCGACAGCGAGCATAACTTCCGAAGGCTGTCAGAAATCTAAATGACACTTGCTCCAATACTTTCCAATGAAAGCCTACCGTCTAAAAAATAATAAAAATCCCAACACTTCGCAGCTATCAAAAGAGTATCCACCGCCCGAAACGTATCGAAAACACCAACATACGCAACCACAGTCCCCCAGCTTCTAACGAGGACCCAGCTCCTAAAAAATACCAAAAATTCCACCGCACACGAAAATGGCCGGAATTCCAAAAAGCAGGGAACCGGTCACGTCCGCGTCATAAACCCAGCGGTCTTACCGATCCCGATCGCCGCGAGCACCGGCGATACACCGATCGACCGAGTGCCCGCCGATCCGCCGCGAGTTTTTTTCATCGGTGCGCAACGCGCATGGTATTGTACCGCGTTAATTGTAAGTTCGAAAGATACCCCCGGGGGCCCACGAAGAAACGCATTCCGGTTTTCGTTCGAAGACATCGGCGAAACTTGGCCGACCCCGATGGTATTGGTGGGGTTTTTCTGTCGGTCGCTCGTGTCTCTTCTCCCGACATCCGTGCGAATGTAGGAGCGCAGGGTGTGGTGTTCCGAACCATGCTGGTTGCCCAGCTCCATCGGGCGCTGTGTCCGCGTCGGCGTCGAGATCGTGTACGCCGGCTCGGGGGCAAGAATGTTCGCCGTGTTGGTTCGATTAATCAGTCGTTTTTCGTGGCCTCGCTCTGGGCCAATAGAGCCAGAAAAACTTAACGTATGTGATAATGCGCCAGCTATGCTCCCCGCCGCGGGTCCGTCACCGTGCTGCCATGGAACGTGGAACGTCGAATCGTGCGCCCGTGCTGAATATAAGTACACCCAACCCCTACAAACGAAACAGGCCGCGGACGAGCCGATCGCCAGGATCACTGACCGCCGCAGGACGCTGTCTTTGCGGAGAGACTCAAACTTTTTTCACGACGACAGCCCGGAGGACACGTAACCAGAAGTCCCGGGCTCAAATATAACCGAACACGGGGCCCGCGATATTTCAGCTGTGATCTTTAACGAGCAAACCGCCATGCGACTGCGGCTCGCGGTCGCTTTCGGCTCGGCCGTGGGCTCCGCTCGCCGATTATTTTCCGATGAGATAAATTGATATCGACGGTTTCAACATCGGTGCGTGTTTTTCGGCGGTCGCCGAGTTCTTTTTTTCGGCCAGGGTAATATTTCTCTCGGATGTTAAACCGATGGACTCTGCACGAAGTAATTAAGACGGTATTCTAGTTTGTAACTTTCGACGTATCGATTTCTTCTTGCGTTTTCCCCAAAGTGTACATCTTTAAAAATAGTGTCGGCCAAAGGATTTTGTTGAATTCGGAAAATTGACGTAGTTTGGGAGAACGAATTTTTGGATCGTTTGGTATTATTTTTTGTGGTGAAAAAGAATTACCAATCTAGAAATGAAAGATTAGAAACGAAACTGGAGGAAACTGGTAGTAGCACAATGATTATTAACGAAAAATATTCGTCTACTTTTATATCAAATCAAAATTCCCTGTAACGATATATATTCCCTGTAAAATATGCATAAGAGTAAATACATTTCTTTTTTTCTTTTTTTTTTTTTTGAAAATTTTAACGCGACACTCATTCGTATATTGCGTTGGAGCGTTTCTAAAACTATCGATATCGATTCAAATCGAAAACCATTTCCGAAAATTCAGATGAAATTAAGAAATTCTATAAGAATTGAGTCGACTGCTTAGACTTCTGATGAATTTCCAAATGACTTTCACGATACGATATCGAAGATATATTATTTATTTGATAAATGAAAGATTTACTCGGACATATAAATAATACTAATATAAGATAAATAAGGGTTCTTAATAAATAATAACCCTTTTTACCCGAAAAATTGTACAGGAACGTTATTTAAACGCTCATTAAGGTTCAGTTGAATTAATTTAACAGAAAGTAGTTGCGTCACAAAATCATACTGCTCGAGCACTTCAAACACGCAAACGGCTTAGTGAACCTATAAAATATCCCGATATTCAACCATTACAAATTTCAATTCGTCGAAACTGGTTCAATTCGTTCGAAAATTGGAGTACGAAAGAAATTCTCAGCCCTCGCGCCTGACTCGATAACAATCGACGTTAAAAAAGCCTTTCGCTCTTAGTCCAACGGCGCAAAATCATCCAATTCCACGGCGAGTTTCCTCGCATACGCGTGTATTCGCCGATGCTTTCAACGGTCGGTCGAAAAACCCTCCTTGTCGAGTGATTAGTCTTTTTACGCTAACTTGGTTAAGATTACGCTCCGCTAGCCACGAATAAAAAGCTCGGTCGTGCTCGAACGCGATCGACTCCCGTCGATAAGAAACGCGCCTGATTGACACGCGTTATGACATTCCCAGCCCGTTGCGAAATACATATAGAAATCACTTTGCGCCTATAAAAATGGATGGGATTGAAATCAACTTTTCGAAAGGGAATAGCCGCTGGTGCGTTCCGTTCGATAATGTCGCTTTCCCCTCCTATTGCGTCACGATATACCTTCACGCCATAATCGAACAAGCTTTTTTACTTTCCGTCGTTCCACGTAAAAATTGGGTCCTTCGTTCTCCGGCTAACTCGCGCGCGGTATAGTGACTCGAGAGGTGGGACAATTGGCGACAATTAAGGTGGACGGATTATTCGAATTATTCTACGTGAAATTATTATTAGAGTGGATTTTTTTTTTATTTGTGAATGGGAAAGGGTAACCAACGATTAGAAGTTTCTTGATAATATAAAGAAACTAATTTTTTCTCTATTTCTTAATCCAACTACATCACTCGCTATTTATATTCCTCGTTTAGGTTCGCCTTCTTGAGTCAACGCTAAAAGGGTTAATTCATGTATACAATCGATAGGTTTGTCAAATATCCAAAAAAATTGTTTACAGTTGTTAGCTCTCTTTGATAACAATGTCGATCATAAAAAGTAAAATCCCAAAGAAGGAATACCGAACTTCATCGTCTACTTCCTTCGAGCGTTACGATCTTCATCGAGCCCGGTCTACTCGTTAAAATAACCGACTCCAACCCCGAACGTACCCGAGTTTCTGGAACCGACTCCGATTCCCGCCTAATCCCCGCAAGAAGCGAGTCGCGCACAGCTCGGCGACCTTCGACGCGTCTCGCTCAAAAAGCGATTCCAGGACGCGACGAACCGATTAGCAAGCAGAGAATGAAACGGATCACCGGCCGTACAGTGGCCGAATGAGACGCATAAATCGTGGTACCCGCGGCGGGGGACAAGAAGAGGACGCCGGTTGGCATCTCGTCGGGAGCGCCCGTGGAAAGATATCGCGAAGGTGTCGCGGAGTTTAAATAAAAGCTGGGAACTCGCGATCGGCAAAAAAAGGGCGTTTGGAAAAACACGAGATTTCAATTAAAGAGACAAGCTTAGTAATGAGGCAGCGTGGATTTATTGGCTCGAAGACCGTGGCGCCTAAACGTCTGCGTGTGTTGGGGACCAGGCTGGCCCGGCTGCTCGCGGTCCGTCAGGAGCACGCGCGTGTTAATGTATGCGTGCGTGCACGTGCCCCCGGGCCACGGGGCCCTTGCCCCCGACCCTTTACACGGGCCCCACGATACACACCAACTGTTCCCCAACTCCCCACCCATCCTCGCCGGTTAGGCCTGACGCGTTACTCGACCTCTCTACCATATTCCCCTGGAATTGCCTCATTTGCATCCGATCGGAGATTCATTACCGTATTGCCCGGTAATAGGACAGTCTCGTTCGCCTCGCTTTCGTTCGCAGATTTCCCTCGGACCCCTTATCTATGCCACGGCGATATTTCGAGCGCGGACTTGGCCTTACCCGACGACTTAATGCGTTTCTCTCGGGATCGTCAGCCGGCGAGACGAATCGTGTCTTCTCTCATACGTGGGAGAACGGTTGCGTGGTCAGGACCGGAACACCGTGCTCGACGTGATTTACTTGGAAGTGGAACGACCGGCTACCGCGTCCGAGTACCTCGGAATTCTTCACGAATTTTATTTATTTTTTTATCAGAGGATGATCGTTCTGGACGATCGATGCAAATCATTAATTGCAAATTTGTGGGTGAAATTAGTAATTATTTCTATTAGTAATTATTTCTATTTATGTTTGCATGCCCTTTTCGAAGTCCGTCGCGTATCGAGTTTGAATTTTGCGAGTGCTACGTTTGTGCGTTAATTGGCCCTTCTCGAATTAGTCTCTTTTCCTAATCCAACGTGGGAGCGTTCCAACATTCTTGAGAGTATTTAGCATCTTCTCTTATTTAACTTTTTGCCTCGTTGTTGAAATTTAATGCTCGTCTATCTTCGGAGTCTTGTTTTGGAATTTGTTGCTACTAGGAATAACTGAATATCGAATTAATAGTTTGTATTTTATTAACTAGCCCTCAGGGGCTGCAGCTATGTTCGATTATAGCTACGGTACGGGTTTAGCGATCCCGAGGTACCCGAGCTATGAAGGAGCCTGTGGTCCCCCAACAGACTATCGGCATCCCTAATAAGTAAATTATGAAGACAGTTACGCAAATGAAAATAATTTATCGTCGGTATTGTTAGATATCTTGAGTATTGTTAGGTTCATCGACTCTATTATCGAGTCATTCTACTGCTGGAAAGTATTAACATTCGAAAAATTTTTTCACCGACACGCACATTGAAAAATCACATCGTGAAAGACTATATAACACCAATATAGCATTGTGCATAGAGCTGAGTTTCAAAGAATTAGAGAAAGATAGAACAAAAGATAGGCAAGTGGTGTGTTCGAAGCAGCTTGTAACAGTGACGCTGAATATCATTAACTTATCAGTGAGGACAGTGGCCGCTACGCTTTGCATAAATACCCAAGCCTAATTAACTTCTCCCAGTTTCAGGTGTGACATACTAACCAGATAACATTATTTTTGCAGTAATAAACAACCTTTGCGAATGTCAGGCTTGTTAGGAGGCTACTATCTGTAACTTTGAGATTCAAGCATTTTTTTTAGCAAAACAATAGGTTTCAATCGTCAGTTGATTATTTCAATGTATTTCTTATAAAATCGATGCATATTGAAAATAGTTTTTGTATGCGAGTATACTATCAGTATTTCGTAATTATTCAGAGATAAATAAGATAATTCTTTAACACTACTCCATCATAATTCATTAATTTTTGAAACCAACGATCAAGTCTTTGCTTCTAAAAATTTTATTTAAATTCATATTCACGTGTACATATTTAAAAAACAAGTACATATGTTTATTTCATTTAAACTTTCGTCAGTTCCACTAATCTATTAACTGTATTCCACGAGCAGCCTAGGCCATCCACCCAATAGATGACAAAATCAGACTAATCTAATATGATTAACTACATAATATTATATATATATATATTAACTATGTATAACATGAAATACCCATCCTGAAGAACTTGCACCGAAAATGCCACCAAGAAAAAGACAGAAAGCCTGTTAATGAACCCCTTTAGACGCGACGCCTACTTTTCGCGATATTCGAAACTCGTCCACACGTTAACTATACGACCATAAACAGAAGACAATCAATTACGAGCCGAACGACGCCCGTGTCACAGCTCCGAACGGCCAGAAAACGAGAAGTTCCGGAGTCAACTGGCTCCAAAATGGCCCCATTGGCGCTATTTGGCGAGCGTTTTGTGGCCACGAACCGATCCGCCCCGGAGGTAGCGTAATTTTACGACCGGGATTGTGGAAAACCGTCGGGACTACGTTGGTCGTCGAATTGTTATTAATGATAACCGCGCGGCCTCGTACATCGCGCCTAACGATTCCGAAATATGGTTGCTCGCGCACCGAGCGGCTCGATGATAATCGGCCCTAATAACACACGTGGAACGCGATTTTAACATCCGAAACTTGAGATTACGCGGCAGCAGGGAAGCATCACGGCATACCTTCACGGCTGGCTACATTGAAATCTTTCGCGAAACGTCGCGAAACGGGCCGTTTCGCAAACGTAAGGCGACTCGGGCTACTTTGCATCGGTTGGTCGCTCGGAGAAACGGCGTTGTACGCACCTCGTGGCGCTAATAGCTTTCTAAACGATCGACCGTGAAATGTACAGGCGAACCGTGGAAAAAAGACTTTTGAGGGAGTGGCATAGGCTTGGTGGGGGCGAGGGACGTAGGGGTGGGGATGATAGTAGACGTTAGGACTCAGAGACATATATTAGGCTGTCTCAAAAATTTCTTAGATGACTTGCACTCCGTTATTTCGTGTGGCAGTGTTTGTATTCATAAATATTTACAAATAGAGAAAGCGATAGGACAAAATGGATCATGTACAATTTAGTAATGTAATATAGAATATAAAATATTTTGTACGAGGCCATTTCTCGGGACCGTGTATACAAGCCCTTCGCGGCCAAAGGGGGTAAGCTTCGACTTTATTTTCGTGAACTTTGATTAGGCCACTACAACAAGCGTTAGATTATGTAGTTTTCAAGTCTCTTAAAATACAATTTCATAATACAGGTCTCGTGGAAATTTTCACGAATATTTGTCTGGTACTCGACATTTCAACCCTTTGCACTCCGTTATTTCGTGTGGCAGTGTTTGTATTCATAAATATTTACAAATAGAGAAAGCGATAGGACAAAATGGATCATATACAATTTAGTAATGTAACATAGAATATAAAATATTTTGTACGAGGCCATTTCTCGGGACCGTGTATATAAGCCCTTCGCGGCCAAAGGGTTAAGCTTCGACTTTATTTTCGTGAACTTTGATTAGGCCACTACAACAAGCGTTAGATTATGTAGTTTTCAAGTCTCTTAAAATACAATATTTCATAATACAGGTCTCGTGGAAATTTTCACGAATATTTATCTGGTACTCGACATTTCAACCCTTTGCACTCCGAATTTTCTGATTTCAGTACATTTTTATCAAACCTCGCTAGACATAGGATCGCAAAGGGTTAAAGCGTATAAATATTCAACTTTTTCTTTCGGAGACCTATTATGAATTTCTACGATTCTTGATCTACCAAGTTACAAATTAAGGACGTCTTCCATTCAGTTGCTTATACTTACTTCGTATCAAAATTTTCTCTCGGCATGATCGTTACGCACATCCAGGTGTAATAGAAAAGAGTAGGAATTTCCACTTTTGGCAAACGTCTTCTCCCGTCCAAGTCCAGCGGCGAGATAAACACTCGACGCAAATGATGATAAGTCTTACGCATAATTTCCCCGGGTGTACGGTGATCGTACTCGAGATCTGATAAAAATTGCACGATATAACGTTGGACGGGCAATTCGTGGCCCGCGGCTAATCGGCGCCGGGGCCGCGGCGATTCGTATCGTTGGATTTTTTATCGGGTCTCGGGCACGAAAGACGATTACTCGCCGGATCATGTCTTTAAGCCGCGGTGCCGACGATGTTTTCTCCCCGTGGACAACGATGCTCGAGCTATAACGTTCGCCATAAAAATCCTTAAACGAGATAAGAAGCTTGTTAATCGATCCACCGTGAACGAATAACTGCCGCTTCAAATGGAAACGCTACTTTGACTGCGTCCGAATAAACGTCCACGGTCGACGACGGATAATTCCGGCGATCATGCTCGCGACGTTTCTTGCGGCTCGGGCTAGGAAGGCATGCGAGGACTTCGATCGGCTGTCGCATCGTTATTTTTTAATGATCACTGGACGCGGAGACGGAAATGGTGGTGACAGGTTTCAAAAATACGGGAGCAAATTTGAATTTGTCCCAGGTTTGATTCTCTATGTTTTTAGATGAGGTTAGAATTGGATGATACAGGCGGTGTGATGTATTCGTTGTCTGCTTCTATGGTCTAATTTTAATGTTTATTAGGGACATAGTTATAGGGACATGGTTGCTCGGTCGTCTTCAAGTGTACTGTTTGATAAAGGTCTTCTTTACACTAAAAGGAATAATATCGTTTCTCGTTCTTCTTTATTTGACGATGCTGGTACTAACGTGTTTGAAAACAGAAGGGTACACGTATCGTGGCCTACACTTGTTGTACAAAGGACAAAAATAGAAATAAAATTCTATTTTCTTCTGCCATATTTTTAGAACGCATAAAGTACTAAAATAAACGTGTTCATTACACTTTTCAGATCATTACATATATATGTTCACATATATGTTTTAAATTCTCAAAACATTTAAGAATGTATCATATGTCAGCATTCTTTCAATTTAAACATTTTCGCTGTCCTCGTCTAACCTCCTTTATTTTCCTGTAAAACAGAAGATTAATACGAAAGATTAATTGTCCTTTTTATTCCATCGCGAATCGTTTCTTATTCCGTTCGATTCCGCGATAACAATAAAAAACCGTTCGCATTATTCGCCCAATACGTCGCGCACGTTGTAATTCAACAAATTTCCGATAGCATTAAGGGCACCCCACCGAAGACGAGGTAAAAACGACCAACAATTACACCGAGTCGAACGCATGTACGCGGCAAGAACGCGGCAGCAGAAGGAAAGCCGCGGTTTTTCTCAAATAACCACCGTATTCGGTCGTGTTCCGTGCGAGTAAAAAAGGCGAAATCGCGAGCTTTAACTTCAGGGAGACAGCACATCGTAGCGATGGGAACGATACTTCTCAATTAGTATCGATTCCTAGTGGAACATCTATCGCCTGGAAAATGGAATAATATATTCGCATAAATCTATGTTTAGTGTCCTGTACAGAAAAATGTAAATAACAATCACAAACGTATACGTTGCTTCGCGAGATATATTTTGAGTAATAAAATAATTTTCGCGTAGCCAGTGTATGTATATACGGATGCACGTAGGGTTTCATCCCTGGGTTTCACACGCTGCTTTCAATATGGTTGATCCCATCGCTAGTGTTTCATCGCGAGTACAGCGTTTACCGATACACGTCGATGAAGCACCGAACAGAACCGGCCGAGCCCCGCCGCCGGATCCAATGAATAATACAGGCGCAGCACAATTAGCTGTGCCGTTTTCAATTTAATCGGCGAATTATCAACCCTTCAGGGAACGGGAGACTCGTTCCCGCAAGAAAGGACACCCATTCGGCGGCATGCACCACCACACCGTGCAGCGAAAGACCACGTCGCAGCAGGTAGCAAGACACGCAAAGAACGACCGCGGACGCGGCGCAGCGAGGCGCGGCGCGTTATTGCGCTCTTATTGTCCCCGGCCGTTTGTCAACTCGATTTCAGTCGATGGAAATCGATTAATTTGCGGTAAAGGACCCTTTCACAAAATGGACCCGCTAAAACTCGATTATTCGTGCCTGTGGTAGTGTTACGCAATAATTAAAAAAAAAACACTATTTTGTTTATCTCGTGTACACGAAATGAGTGGACTACGGAGTGTATCCACCATTCCTTTGGATACGATTCAGAAATTAATATAGCGTACTGAAATTAATGAAAGAAGTTTCAAGAGCACACGTGCATCGATGAATTAATTGTTTTTCATTGTTGCCGTTGGGATATCAAATGAATTATCGGTCAAATATATTCTCTGTCGCATACGAAGTAAATATGAAAACGAAAGTTATAGTCGTTGATAGATTCGCAAAATTCGCGAATACTTACTTCGATTGAAGAAGTGTCCATATATTTATGTCAGAGATGTACATATTAGAATAGAAGATAGAACGATTTCATCAGGATCAGCTTAAAACTCAATAATCTGCGTGTATCCAGTGACTAGGAAGAACATTTTGAAGATAGTGTTCCGGATAGTACTAGGAAGAAAATTTCGTTCCAACTCTTAACTTCTACATAAACGGTTCTCATTAAACGGTAGCCATTGGGGAACATATTTACCATACCCCCATCGTTAATCTACGCAAGTAGAATAGATCTGATTCTGATTGCTTAATGACTTCATAGATGAATACCACTGGCCTACTCGTTGTAGTATCGTCGACGTTTAACCCTTTGACTCGCGAACGACGAAACGAAACTTTTTTTATATTTACAGTTCATTCATAGGACACTTAGTTTCGA
This sequence comes from Hylaeus volcanicus, assembly GCF_026283585.1. Lineage (NCBI taxonomy): Eukaryota > Metazoa > Arthropoda > Insecta > Hymenoptera > Colletidae > Hylaeus > Hylaeus volcanicus. The sequence continues at coordinate 3,611,193 of NC_071977.1, read as the reverse complement.
AAAGCATAGTTTAGCATAGTAAAAAAAAATTGAAAAGTCATGGGTTTTTTTGCAAAAATTGAATTTCAGGAAAAAGGTCTTTTCTAGTTTTCAATTTTTATCTCTGAAACTAAACGTCGTATAAATAAACCGTAAATACACAAAAGCTTCGTCTTATCATTTCCTATAAGTCGATATTTGCTTAAAACGAAGAACGTTTGGTTAAATAAGGAAACGTCATTTTCGAACGAGAATTACCGAGTGGACATGCAGAGAACCCTTGTTCCACTCGGGCACAGACATCCTTTCAATTGGCGCTGCTTGTTTAAAATTATTCGCGATTAAGTCGCGTTCACATGAAAACTTACGTGCACTCGCTGGGAAATTATTACTTAAAAATGCAATTTTCATGTAAGTAAGACCGATAAGAGAGACACCTTTATATTTGTTAGTATTCTCGTGTCTGAATTTTAAATAAATGTCTTTTAACGAAATCGCGGTTATCCTTTAGAGGATGAAATTTGTTTACGAGAAAGCTTTCGCTGCTAAAGCGCTCTAAATTGGCTAACATGCCTATTACTCTAATTATGTATCAGATGATCGCAAACTATGCATTCCTGACCTCTTATTTGACGATATTAACCCTCGTTAATGACAACAGATCTACGATTACTATCAAATCATATTTTTTTTTTTATACATGATGCAGTAAATCAGCTACTTGAAGTGGTCGAAAGATATTCCGAACCGTTCAGTGAACTATTCGTAAAGAAGTTTTATCATTTTTCCCAAACAGATTAACAGTAGATTGTTTAAAATTGAGAATATCAATGAAATTTATATACAAAGTAAAATTAATTATCGTTAATTAACATATTAGTACGACAGAACATATCCGTTTGTACAAGTTGAATAAATAAATATTGAATTATCACACAAGCAAATGAAGTTCAATATTTATTCATTCAATCTAGACGTTACAATTACAATTACCAGTTTGCATATGTATCGGCTTCATTGAAATTTTCAATTCTGCAAATTGTCTATACGACCATACATTCTTGAGGAAATATTATCATACGTCTTTATATAACTCGATAAATTTAATTGTCGCGTTCTTTATGTTTTGCATACGACTTCAACTTGAGAGTCAAAAAACACTAAATAGTGTTTACTAATACCAAATTGTTCGAGACTGTCCAATAATATTAATCAATACATATTTTTCTTTTCACCATACATGCACGAAAGTCTCAGTTTAATCGTTACACATACTGATCAAATATTTCAATCACCCCTTTAGAACCTCTTTATAAACACACTCTCTTCGAATGAAAATACATCGGATCCAATGACCTGACACGAGCAAACGATATACGATAGGCGTAAAAGGGCTAAAAATAAATCGCGATTTGTCGATGGACACCCAATTCCGCGTATTGGAACACTCGTGTGTCTCGATAGGTGAGAAAGTTCGCGAACGAAGCGTTGAACGCGCTCTCGGGACTGTCTAATCGGAAGTTCGGTCTAATCAGAGGTTCGCGCTCGGGCCGAAAGCCGCGTTTACACGAATGCACGTACGTACCTACACGCAGTTAATCGCGACGGTATGCAACGACGACGTACAGTGCCGCCCACATGGTCACTTGACCTCCCTACGCCCCCGTATCTCTCAGTTAACCTTATCAACTCGATTCAACTCAACCTAACCGGTGTCGGACCGATGCTTCTCTCGAGAGCACGACGCGCCGCTTACCTACATTCACGTTTCTCTAGTTTAACCGTAATATCGCGGCTCGCGTGGCTCGCGGCCTGAATAAATATCGAACGCCTATCGATCGAGCACCTCGCGATGATGGTCCTTCGGTCGTAAACAGCCACTCGGCGAGCCTGGAACGATTGCTCGGAACGGTGTGAATCACTATGTTTCATAGGCCACTTTGCTCCGACTGGCTAAAAGACTCCGTCTAGTTTCAAGCGAAATAGACTCGATTTTCTGCTTCTCGCATTTGTTATAGTTTTAAATGTTGAGACGATCAGTTGGATATCCAAGGAAAGCAGAAATCGGCTTTCGTGCCGGTTCGGTATCGATTTCTTCCCGTAACGATAGGATCAAGTCTCGAACATTGTACGATGAGAGAATTACGGGTAGAATGTAGATTTTCATGCATGCATTAAGTTGGTGTATGTGAAATGTCCGATTTCGTAGAGAAGATTCAAACGTCTGTACTTTTGGTGCAAATTAACTTTATTCGTCAAAATAAGCATCGTCAGATTCAGCGCACTTTGCATCGATGCACGAGAGCATTTATTCTATTTTTCGTAACAATGTTCATCTTTACGCACAAAATATCCGACAAGTGTTGGTTCTTTAAAAAAAAAAAAGAAAGAAATTTATTAAAAATTATAGTACATAAAAATAAAAAGAAGTTCTCGCTCGTGCATCGATACATTCTGATCGGGAATTCTTCCTCCTCCACATTTCTGTATTTCCTCTTTGAACAGGACACGCGATCGCTCCCTTTCGATAAATTTTTTGAAAGCTGGAATCGAGAGAAACAGAAAGTGACGTAATTTATGCAATTCACGCTTAACGTCGTTTCAACTGGAACTTACTACCCGATGATATTTCAGACTTAAATCGCATTTTAACGAAGAAATCCGCGCCCCCGTGTTGGCTCCTCTGGTGAAATATCGCGACGACTCCTGCGGAGAACATCTCGGATTTGTATGCGTTCTGAGCAACGCGAACCGGCTCCCGACCGTCTCATTATTATCTCGTTCTGCGCGAGTAATTCATTTTTATGTACGTCGAAGTTCCGTTCGATGATTCACGAGCGTCTAGCGGGAACACGTTTGAAATTTGCAGTCCGTTTAATTGAACGTTCACAGCACTTTGACGTGGGAACGATAGAAAGTTCCTTGATCGATTTTTTAACATTTCGAGTTTTTAATATGTTAGCACATCACGGTAGATATCTTTTTCTA